>NC_091945.1:25974295-26281795 GCF_041260155.1 Ptychodera flava
GTATTTTAATCTTCGAATTCGGCAAAGAGTATTGGCAGGCGATAAATTTCCTTCATCACTCAAAACATTCCGTAAACACAAAGTGCAACGAAATCCATGCATTTGTTACAATAATTTTGATCAATGTACGTCCAAAGAAAAATAATAAGACTGTTCATGTGATAAAGTATATAATTCCATAGTATTTTTGTCTGTTTGACCTCATCGTATACTCGTGTTTTTCGCGAAGCTGCACAACTTCTTGGCTTCGGCTCGAAGTTGTGCGGCTCCGCGCAAAATACGAGTATACGATATATATATATATATATATATATATATATATATATATATATATATAATATATATATATATATATATAATATATCGTATACCGATGGACTGAACACAGAAACACCTCTAACCGTGTAATTGACACGTTCGAGTGAGAGGGGCCATCCTGTTTTCGAAACTTTGAATAGGGGTCAGCCAGGCAAAAAAATAATCCAGCGGCCCCTCCCAGGCTGAAGAATTGATCACTCCCTTATTGATGATAGATTTGCTTACCAATTCCAGTTCGTTTAGCCTCTCTTCATATTCATCCTTGTCTGCATTCTGTGGGAGAGAATTTGGAACAAATGTTATTTGTTTGCTCTGAACATAAGCCTACTTCCTTAGATAAGTCTTTTCTCACTTTCCCAAACATTAATGGAATATATAACAAAATTGGTCGCTCGTTATGCCATAGCTATCCATGGGATCAACAAAGACTGTGCACTGTAGACGAATTTTGTTGCTTCCTAAAGTTGTAACGCTATTTGCCTACCCTTTATATACGCACACTTCCTTTAGTCTTTCCTAGTTTCAAAACATTAATGTAACAAACAAGTGGTTGATCATCTCGAAAAAGCTGTCACTTTGGTGTTACACTATGTATTGATTGTGAATTGTGTTGCTTCCTTAAGCTCTAGATCTACGAAAACTATGTTCAGTGACAAAAACAATCATTATTATTGATAAATATCTTACTTTAGGCTGCTAATTGCATAACGCACTTTCTTTCAAGTCACTATGCACCATAAACCACCACCTGACATGTCAAAATTCACATACCTGGTTGCCGTCCAGCCAGGAGATAACTTCTTGACCCTTATTAATTATCTTTATTTTATCTTCATCACTGATTTTGTCTTTCAGTTTCTCATCTTTAAGAGTGTTCTTCAAGTTGAAAGCATAGCTTTTCAGCTTGTTCATGGCTAAAGGTCGCTCGATATCATCCTTGGACAGACACGCTACAAGACAATGCCAGCGTAATTAAAAGTCATTGATACTGCACAGCTATGTCCTTTTGCCTTATTAAACCATGCTATATGCTATACATCACACCGACAGATTAAAAAATTAAGAAAACAATATTTCTCTTCATAGAGAATGCACAACCTGCAAGAGCAATTAAATACAAGACGTTGAATAGATCAGAGTAGAAGTTTCGACGAAAGCAGACTGAACAACGGCTCAGGATTACTCACGTTTGTCATTTGTGACGGTTATCTTAATTTCTTTTCCATTACTCTTGTCAATAGCAGACACATTCAGGATACCGTTGGCGTCTACTTCAAATGTGACTTTGATCTGTGGTACTCCTCGGGGCGCCGGATTGATACCAGTTAGTTCAAATTTTCCCAACTTATTCTGTATGAAATATGATTAAAGAGGTTTACAAGAAATCGATGAAAACGAAACTAATCCTGCGCACTTGAACATCAATTCCTCACTCAAAGCATCAGTTTACTAGAGGGACCAAACATCAAACATGATCACTGACTGATCAACTTATCCTTTATGAAAAATTGTTGGAGATTTGATTAATGTCTCAGGACTTTCCAAGAGGTTTTCATATTCAAGGACTTTCTAGGAATATCATCCCTATTTATATCTTACCCTGAAAGAATTAATATTGAAACATTTTTGGACATAAAATTCTGAACTATTTTCAACATCAAGTTTCGAAGTGCGCCACCTTGGAACTGATACCTATACCAAAATGGACCATTGACTCTTCATTTGCAGCCATAAATTGCACTTTGGCAATCTTTAAAAGAAACATTTAAATAACATTCTCAGAAAGATATTTCAAGCACGACAAGCAAGAGCTGATGATTCATTATAGACTCACAGCAGACACTAATTAGGAAATAAGAGTTTAGCTTTTACAATTACCTTTATTTAGCAATGCATTGTATGATCATCAAAGGTATTATTACTGTGTTTATTAAGTAAATTCTGAATCCCCTGTTGTAACAAGCAGACACCCCACACTGAATTACTGACACACTCAGATTAGCTTAGGGCAACATGCCCCTAATCCCTTCAATGCACGTAGTGCCTACCGCAGACTGGAATGAAACACGATATGGTTATCAAGTTAAGTTATGAGGGGTTGGCCGGATGTAAAGGGGAGGGTCCGGTTTTACAAACTTACCTTAGAGTGAGGGTCACGTTTCACTAAATAGCCAGGGGTAGGGTTACATTTTACACCGCTAATTTAATGATGGATGCAACTTAACGTCTAAATGAGTTTTGTAAAGAAACTTCACAACAATACTACCATCACGGTTACTCTACCCCACCGGTAACGAAACTGGCCAGTTCCTTTGTTTTGAACCTTATCTCGATAAACATTTCATTACGGGAAAGCTCCATTAACTTAGGAATACCCCACTTCCCTACTTCCTTATCAGAGGATTAATCTCTATGTCAACATTTGCAAACAGATTATCTTGTAGTGTAAACAACACATTAGCACTGCCGGAACTACTTTCAGGATCATCATTTAACAGCAAATTGAATCCCTAGAAACATCTTTTTGTTCTTATTTCCTTGCTAAAGGGATGGGTGAGCAAGCGTGGATTATACATAGATATCTCCTTTTGAATGAGTTACTAGGTAGAAGTCATTTTGGCATGCCACAGTTTCCGCAGTTTTACTAAAAATTATATTTAAAATTAACAGCTATGACCAAGAATACCTTCAGTTTCATGTGAAGATGTACCACCTAGAATATTTTACTAAAGGAAATCACCAGAATTATGACAAAATGACACTGTTCGTTTGTGTATGCAACTAATTTTTCTCATCACAGATATATATCTGGATTGACCTGACCGAAGTTGACAAAACTTGCTAAATAAATTGAAAATACTCTGATATAACATTAGTCTAAGTGGTTTAGCATTTTTGCATTACTAATAACTAACTAACATAATTAAGATACTTTCCTACTAAGGAATATATATCAATAGAGTTTTGACCAAAGTTGACAAAATGCCATGTACATTGCATTACTACAGTTGTGATATACTTGTCCTCTACATGTAGTATTTTCGATATAAACATGAAGTTTGAAGTTACTGATCCAATAACAAAGATACAACCTATTTAATATATTAAAACGTATGAAAAAGTGCCGAGTCAGCACTTTTGCATCAGTGGCTTCTCAAAGGAAACCCTACAACTATGATGTTCTCTTAAATCAAGCATGGTGACATGGTTTTATATTTTTCAATAAAGCATCTTTCAATGAATCATTTGTGGAAATTTCAGAAAATTGCCAATATTCGTAGTATGTTTTCGAACATTTCTATACGCAACCATATGCCATGAGTAATTTTGCATAGCCTCTAGGTAGTCTACTTATACTACCTTAAGGTAGCATTAACTCACGGTACAATAAATTATCCACAATTCAGTTTGATTTGTACACACAACGTTACAATGTTTAGCACTTTTTCGTTCTGTCTGAAAGCAGTAATATAAAACCTCTAGATAATTAATTAATTACATCTATTAAAAGTATGTTTAGATATTTCACTATAAATTTCACAGAAATCGTTAAATAACAATACAAGTCATATTCTGCAAGTCGTACAAATGCCAGACTGTTTGGTACTAAGTTATGACAAACTGAAGGGTCATTCTCTGTGAAAAGTAAGCTAGTACATTTCTTTTGTCTTTCTGCTTGGAATAAATCAATATCCTTTTGTTTCATAAAATAAGTGCAACTAGTCTCCCTACTTTCCATCACTTTGTTCTGTATGGCTGAAGGCACAATCAGAGGAAAAATTTGCAAAAATGCTATCTTCTTTCTCAATCAAGCATGTTATTCTAAATCATTTGAAATAGGAATTGAGAAGAATGGTGTCCATAAAAGTACGTTTTCAGGATTTTAAAAACTAGTCTGTGAAATTATGTACACATGGGAGACACAGTAGACCACTGAGATGTTTTCGATTGTACCAATCATGATGAATTATGGGAAATCTCCAGTAACAGGCTGATGAATCTTAAAAAACAAACAAACATCAAAATAAGGAAATTGGTGGCAAGGTCCTATGGAGACAAAAGTTATATAGAGTATTAACAACCCAACCCTTTAGTACAAAACGGTCCAGCCCTAGATCACGTGCAACATCAAGTGCGCAAGCGCATACAGTCAACGTCGTCATGAGCTTTCTTTCAGAACCATACAGTGATAGGTTGTTGATATACAGCAGGTAAGTAATTTTACGGCTTTTTCAGAGTGTGAGGTGTCATGTCTGATCACAGGACTACAAATAATTATTAAAGCATAGATAGCTCCGATAACTTCTGCCAACTGCCATACGCGTTGCCCTTTCCGAATTGACGTTTCGCTCGACCGAAAGTATCTCTATACAGTACCACTTTCTCAATACAAATTTAGCGTTATAGTGCTATATAGACTGCTCAAGACTCCAAAAATAAAAGTGATGTTGTGTTATTTCATTCGAATGTTTACGTTCAAGTTTTCAGTGGAAAAAATCGATCGGCTTTTTGTCGTACTTTCGTAAATCAACGTGAGAAAGATACTGTAGAGCAGTTTCTAGTTCATCTCTCTCTCTCTCTCTCTCTCTCTCTCTATCTCTCTCTCTCTCTCTCTCTCTCTCTCTCTCTCTCTCTCTCTCTCTCTCTCTCTCGTCCAGCATACCACTTTCAATGGTGTTATTTTATTTTATTTTATTTTATCGACATAAACACAGTCCCTTCACGAGGGGCTGTGACATGTACCGGTTCGCGTTCATCTCCTTGCGCTCGTGTTTTTTATTCCTGCCGTGTTTCATATCATACACACTGAACTTGAGTTGCTAAATGTTTGCGGTCTTATAATAGCGTGAATCGAAGGATAAACGTTAGATGGAAGCATTGATGGTGAAGTAATAGTGAAATTCAAGCAATATACTTTGGCAGTCTGTCGTCTACAGGACGTGTGATGAACGCGAAACCCACATTGGCAAACCAGCTACTCGTAGCAGCAACCGCGTACGCCAAAACAAATTCCTAGTGACAAGTTTAATATTTGAAAGTCGAAATCAAAACGGCGACAACAGTGAAAAGATGAAAACGTCGATACGACATTTTTGTGAAATTTAGAGGCGGCCAGGAACTCTGTAACCACTATCGCTTCTTCCTAATGAAACTTACAGGCAAATTACCTCGTCCGTAAAATGAAATAAACAGCAATACTGAACCATCCAAGAAGCCGCAATCATAAACGTATGAAAGACGTCCATTCTGCAAGTGAAATTCCACTATTCAGAAAGTTGCAATGTTAAACACGACAACAAAAACACGGTTGAGTGATAATGTTAAGCACGACAGCAAAAACACGATTGAGTGATGCTGATGGTGTCGAATGCGCGAAATCAACACACTCTCCGTACTTTTTAACATTGCTCGGGTAGGGAGAGAAAGTTTAATTTGCTCCTTGGCATTTAATATTTGACTTGACCTCCAATTTTCAATTCACACGGTGTCCTGATGTTTTAAACAAGAAAAGTTCATCGTCTCTGTCATTTTGAACATGACATATATAACCCTTTCTTTGCGGCTCGCTAGCTACTCTCGCTCGAAGACATTAACCACGTATTGGAATGCTCAGGTGATCACTTCAAAGCCAAGATTTGCATCGCAACTATGACTATGGAGACTAGCGGTTTGTTTCTGAGTAAAACAGACTGAATTCCGAGAACCCGGCCAAACTATTATCTCAACGCTGCCAATCACAGGATTTGTCAGCTACGTGAAATTTGTAAACGTTGTTAACTTTGATACATTTATCTGTCAATCATTACTGAATGCATCAAAACACGGATAGCCGTCCCGGGGTCATGAACATTTACGAATGAACAAACAACTCTGTAGCGGATCGATACTTTTTGACAAAATGAATGGGCCGGAGGCCCGAATGGTGTCCTATATTCCCCAAGTGTCCAGCCGTATGTCTTTATTTTGTCTTGCAAGATTGTGAAATTGTCGATAGCTGTTCGTAGTACTTTTTTATTTGTTTCGTATTTTTCATGTAGCCTTATGTTCGAATAGGACTCTAAAGTTGTATAACGTAACCATGCGAAAATCATCGAAAACAGACATTGTTTTAACGCATGACTTTTGAAGACTTTGTCTAGCCAATGGTCTTCATATGATGTTTGAATCAATTGTTTTTTTTGTTTCTGTTCCCGCTGGTATTGGATATAAAAGCCAGGTTTTATCGCGTTGTGTTTTTTGGGGGTTTTTTGGGGGTTTTTGTGTTGTTTTTTTTTGCTTATTCCGTGTAATGTACTTATCAGTGTTTACCACGGGGACGGGAGTGCGGGGAAATTGATCGAACATCGTAATCCGGCAGCTGGGAATTTGATCACTACCGCACACCCAACAGGTAGGGATTTGACAATGTCGCTAAATAGTACTTTTTGTTTACTATATTTACATTATACTTGCAATGTTCCGTTCAGTTCAACTTTGGCATGCAGACTCTAGAATCGGAATGGATCGATTTTCGTGCAACAATGTGATAAATATTGCAATAATACTCGTCTAGTGAGTGTTCTCCTGCTAAATTTAACATAACGGTGTCGGGCATTAGTTCTATATTTCAACCGATTTGGAATTTACGTGTACACAAATGTAAATAGTACAGCCCTTAATTCTCTTTTTTCTTGGCTTTTATTTTCATTTGTAGCGTTCAAAACACACGGTTCACGAAGAGTGAGATTCTTATGTCAAGCTCATTTAAATGTTAAATTAATGTCAGTAATTAGGCTATATATCAATATTCAGTGCATTGATTTCAATTGATCCTTTGCCTTTTACTGATCATATCTAGAGTCAGTTGCAGTAAAAGGTTCATATATATGACATTTTAATCAATAGATTATTTGCATATTTAATGAAACTTTAATAAGGCAGTGTATCAAAATGCATTTGATTGGACTTCTTGGAGTACATTGGTTATACTTACAAATATATTTATTCATATTTCATATTTCTACGCAATATATCAAACACAATATCTTGGTGTGTCTCTACAGCATGCTGAAAAACAAAATATTCAGTTTGTCAACAAAGCCCGTTTGTCTAAATATTGGTGATAATTGAATGATACAAATGCACGGTACACGTAGGCTGTGTTGGCAAGCTGAGTACAGGACAGCTCAACATGCTGTAGGAAGTAGAACAAGAACGCAATTGTATAAACTGAACAAATACATTGTCAAAATAAAAAGTTAATACAACTACTGCCCTGCTACTACACACTGACAGTGACAGTGATACATGTAGCTCTGACTCTGATGTAGTTTAAGAAGAGTTTCGGTCATAGGACACTCAATTGACAGTGAAACATACATCTACTTGTACACAAGATCCAACCAGAAAGCAACACACAGAAGACTAGGGGACTAACAGTTACCATTGAATTTTGAATTCTGGCATATGAGAACAATCAAATATTAGAGAAAAAGATGGGGTTACCATACTTAATCTTATACAAATGTACGATGAATAGTCAGTTTTTCTAAAATCACTTAAAATCAATATATAAAACCATTCATTTCAAGTTCATGCAGTGTAGTACAATAACACAAAAGAAAACTTTGAACAGTAAAGACTTTAATTTAAATGGAAAAATGTGTGACTAAATGGAATCATTTATTTTTTATCAAATTTGCCATTATTACACCCAAACTTTCTGAGATGAAAACATTAAATTTGATGGAATATTTTAACTTCTAGGATCGCAATTTTGTAAAACATTATAAGTAGCATCTAAGTTGTATATGTCTTGTACTTTTGGGAAAAAAATTCCGGTAGGTCATTTTGTTCATTTTTCAAAATTTGGTAAAATGTAGCCAGGAGTACACAATTTTCATACTCTCTCATGATTGTCATTTTTGTGTGCTTTTCAGCTGGTGCCATTGACCTGGCCAGAGTTGAATAAACTCAAGTCGGCTAGACTAAGAAATCAAAAAAGTCCACTTATGCATTTTTTAAAATTTGAATCATTTAAGAACTTACCCTAGGAATATGGAGCTGCAACCTGCTGATAAGAGGTAGTGTTGAACATCTGCGTGCAGAACAACGCAATTCATGTTCATTTTTACTCTGCGTGCATTCTTATAAATAATATACGGCTTTATGATAATTTGAGGGGGGACTTGAAAATTTTTTAGGGTATTCAGGGGGGATCTGAAAAAAAACCGATTTCAAACGCGATTCCTCTAGCCCCCCCCCCCTTTTTTTGAACGCAGCCTAAAAGTTTCTGGCTAGCAATTCATGTGATTTATCGTATATATCATAGGATAGGGCACCAAAGCTCTTGGAAAAAACTAGCACACGTCCCATTGGGTAGCTTGTGCATGAATAAGCTATATATGTGGAAGGGACGTTCCGGTCACATTTGCATATGATCAATACGCGTTACTGAAGTTAAGTGTCCGAAAATAGGTAACTAAATTATAATTTGTTTCGCAATATTTCTAAAACTCTTTTTAGATTCTAAATTTAAAAGTATAGACATCTAGACTTTGAAAAATGGATGGGGAGTATATTTTTTCAATGTCAACATAGTTCTTGCGCAAGCATATGTATATGCCCGTGGTATTGAGTATGTCGTCACAGACCTGACGTTCCTATCATAGCACCAGCTGAACAAGATAAACCTAACAATGGAACATTAACAGGTACCATGCAAGTTAATGCAGTCTTACCCTAATATGGGACAAAAGAGCATTAACGAGTAGTTCACACGTTTACTAATGTTCTACAGAGGCGGCGCGCGTATTTTAATAGAATAGTATATAGAGCCAGTACCTTGTATGTAAATAACCTGACCTGGACAGCGAAACAAAATGGCCGCCGTCAACATCCGAAGTAAAAAAATCTGAAATCTCAAGAACTATATCGTGAAAGGCCAAATGAAATAGCCATGGCCATTAAGTGAGCCTTCAAATGTTTGCTAAGACATAAATAACACATTTGTTGAATACTTCACTGATATTTTGGATTGGAAGTATCGCCGCCACTTTGAAAGACTAGCTGTGATACAATACCACGGTCTGGGAATCAATCGTCTTTTTCTTTTCAGCGAAACGAAAATAACTCATAAAATGTGTCGTCCAGTAGTATCTGCACGGCAATTTAAATGATCCGTTCACTAATTGCAAAGCGTTTGAAGAAAATGTCAGACACGATAGAAAAAAAATGGCAGAGTTCGACACCGTCGGCAATACATACGTGACAGTCGTAAATAGGGCCGAAAATAATTTAATTTGCAAAGCAACAAAAAATACATAAACAACATGTTCAATTCTGAGATGTACAGTTTCAAAACTACGGGCAGATATTTGAAGGGTCGGAAGACATTGTAACTGTAATGAACATGTCTGCCGTCATACAAAATTCAGCAGTCGATTATAGTGATAGAAACTACCTACTCCTACGTTATGTACACATTTTCATGGAGTGGAGTTTTTACAACGTCGATCTCTGTCTCAATAGCGAAGAATTTGCGATATCTGGGCGCTGAGGTAAGAGCGAAGCACAACGATGCCATGGTAGAATGCACGCTATGACGTCACAGGCTTCTGGTGCGCATCCGGAAGGTGAGCGCCACATTTACACCTTTAGACAATACAAGTATCGTAACCGGTTGGTAGAGTAACAGTGCTACCATGTTAAGTGAATCAAAATTTTTGGTGAAATTCCAAAATCAAATTTCTTGTACACATGTGCATTTGTAACCACCCTATTCTTAATATTATGTATCCCTTGGTGTCCCGCCAGAGGTTTTAAGATTAGAAATTTCCGTATGAAGATATACAGTAGTCGCTTACATTGTCAATAATACTGTTGATTCATGATTAGTGTAAGAAAGAAAAAAAGTTATTTTACTAGCTTTTTACATTAGTAAGACCATCACACATTGCGCAGAAAATAAATTCAAACTCCAAATTTACTTTGTCACTCACTGATGTTCATAGTTTGCTTTGTCAGACAAGGGCATGGTACAGAGTTTCTGTTTTATTTGTCAAATAAATCCAATTTCTGTACATAATGTTTGCATTTATGATGATAACAAACCAAAAGTTGTTCAATAAGGACGTATTAAACGTCATGGATCATTATCTTTGTCATAGCATCTGTACTGCCAAACGTTCATATTGAATGCTGAAAACCTGCTGTAAACCTTTTGCAGGTAGTTGTTGATACAGAGGGGGCTTTTCTACATGTGATTTCAATCCCAGCATTTTTAGCGTGAGTCCACGTTCATATGCAGAACAGATTGATCTCTTCGTGATGGTTGCGATATCTTGTATCAATTAAAAGTTAAAAATGATATTTACTGGGTAATGCTAGTGATAGGTTTTATTGATGGCGAGGACTTGGCATACTCCCTTTATGTTTCTTTATGAGCACTCAAAAACTTGGTGGCGCCCATGATTTTAGTCACTTTCAGTGTCTCGCATAGCTTATTCTGAACTTGCGCGTGCGCAGTCAGTTGGCTGCTGGCGCGACTATTAAGTACATTTCTGTCAATTTTGTATCGTCTGTAAATGAACAAATATTGCAAGTTTTACACTGGAAAATATTGTCCATAGTTTTCTCATATACTACCATTTATAATGAATCAACAGTTTCAATGAAATCTTAAAATCTAATGTCTTGTACCCACATTCACTTTTACATCTATCATTAAGCAAAGTACATGGGATTATCCAACATAAATTATTAAAATGTAAAGATATAGCTAAGTTTCGTGGGGCGACTGTGTTAATAGTTTGCCGATAGACTCCTATGATTTGATCTGTATGCACGAATCACTACATCTTGGCTTCTTATTAGTTGCCGAAATGGTGACCCAAAGAACGGTTGAAATTTCATGACCCTTCAAAATTCTTAAGCGAAAAATTGCGACCCCTCGGCCCCCCCCAAAAAAAACCGGCCTCCCCTCTCAGTAGTTTCTGTCAGGTCCCTTAGCTTATTAAGACATCGTATTGTTTCGCAGTCAGCATTGTATTGTTGAACATTGAATTCAAGTTCTGATAAAAATTCATATGTCAACATTAGCACTGGTCATTAAACGTTTTATGCATCTTGTTGAGAAGCCGAATACTTGGCATATTAACATGCTATAGGGATTTGAACACTTCAGGAACTAGCATTTGATACACATAACAAGAAAACTAAAAGTATGACCAAAAGCTACAATAAATGTCCCTTAAACATATTTGCTTGTATTATAACCGAGTGTGCATTTCAATCTAGGCTATACACACATTTCAGACGTTTGAGTTTGGAGGGAGATATGGGTCACATTTTAGAAAGGTGCATCAGGGGGAAGGTCATACATGATGGACCAACCTTAATTTCCTCCGGCCCAACCCCCGTAATAAATAAAAGCTCCCTAATTACCAAATTCACTAAATTCACTATATAATTGTTATATAGCTTGGTAATGTACTGATTAGGTGTCCGATTTCCAGTCACCTCCTCTAAAAATTTTTACCGCCACTGAAACAAGTTGTGTACGTTTTAAATACTCACGTTATCTTTTGTCATTGCATGTTCCCCTTCATAGACCCGGATGGGCACGCGTGGCTGGTTGTCTGAGTCAGTCGTAAATACCTGGGTCACCTTTGTCGGAACTGTGGTGTTACGTTTAATCAAGGCTGTCATCACTCCACTGGCACTCTCAATACTAAGGGACAGAGGAGCCACGTCATGAAGTACAAGATCGGAAACTTCTTTTAATTTGTCTCCAGAGAGAATTGTAGCCAGGACAGCTGTAAAGAATTGGACGAAATTAAAATTCTTGCTGTGCATTAATGATGCAGCTATGAAAATTCAACTTTCAACTACACAAAAAAGTGATGTTTGCATCAGCTTAAAGGGGTTTTTGCTTATACAGGAGTTGACTCCCGCTCATTTGTAACTGCTTTTGCAATGCAGAGCAAACGGGACGCATATCACAATGTTAACTTCTTTTCAGTGTGTATTTTTTCATGACAATTAACATACCTGCACCATACGCGCAGCCTCGTCAGGGTCGATACTCTTATTGAAGTTCTTGCCGCTGAAGAAATCTTTCAAGATCTTCTGAATTTTAGGAATACGAGTAGAGCCGCCCACAAGTACAATATCATGGATGTTTGACTTGTCTAGCTTCGAATCTCGTAGAGCTTTCTCGACTTGTTGAAGTATACTATGGAACAGGTCTGTGTTTTGTTCCTCAAAGCTGGCACGGGTGATTGAGGTGCAGAAATCAATTCCTTCAAATAGCGAATCGATTTTGATGCTGGATGGCAAGAGAAAATTGCATATTAATAAGTTAATTATCAACAGCAAGCACTTGTATATAAAATCAAGGATCACTGGTCAAAACCTATTACTATTCTCCATAGTGAAGTCTCATTAAAATTACCATATGTGCTACGGGCAAATATTACCTAGTATATAGGAAGCATATTTGAGAGCATATTAGTGTCCATCAGTTTTCAACAATGTTAATTTAAAGAAGTTTGATACATGAAGTATTCCAGTTAGTGCAATGTTAAAACAAAAGGGACAGCAGAGTGAACATGGACGGCGAGGGGCATTCCTTAATAAATTATCAGCACCTGTTAAAACAGAAAGTTAACACTGAAAGATGAAAACAAGAACCGAAAGAAATATAATTTGTCATTTAATTACATGCAAAATGTTATTAACAGACACGTTAACGAACAACTTTGTTCAATCCTGACGGGTGTAGCATGCTAGCAGGGTACGCTTACCCATTCCGTACACCTGGTACAACCACTAACTATCAGTTGTTCAGGATGGTCCTACTTAAATTTGTAAATCTCAAATGTCCCATGGACCTGGTCATGTATTACCTTGAATGAAAATGATTATTGGACCAGTTTAATGTCATGCTGTATTCAACTTACATTGCTTGTGTTGAAAATGAAAGAGTTCTCTTTGCTCGCTCACATTCAGTTCTAAGACGTCTAAGTGCAGCCGCACTTCCGGTAATGTCTTTCTTGTGTTTGCGTTTGAACTCATTCACAAAGTGGTTGACCATACGACTGTCAAAGTCTTCACCTCCAAGATGAGTGTCCCCGGCTGTGGACTTGACCTTTATGTTGCTGCCCTTAATAGTCAAGATGGACACGTCAAAAGTACCACCGCCAAGGTCAAAGATTAGGACGTTACGCTCAGCGGAAACCTGTTTGGTAAAGTAGTGAGAATTTACTTTGTCAGTTTTTCTTGAAAACACATAAGATTGTGAGTTTACATTACTATTTGAGTAATTTACATCCACAATTTAGGGTAAATGACAAGGATTTTACTTGAACAAAACAAAAAGGGGTGTCCTGTGATGATTACATTTAAGAATACTCTAATTCAATTCAGAAAGCTCTGAAAATATCTATTAGTCGGCACTTCATCAGTTTATCATACATACTATGCCTGTATTGCCATTCTCCTATGATATAGACGGTACTAATATGAAACCGTATTATAACATGTTTAAATACGAATTATATTTTCACTGTTACCGAACTACTTCATTACAGCGACGCGAACGACGACCTTCAGACTGGTATGCATGACCTTCGTTGGTATGTTCATATACATATAAAACAGCTGAGCGAATAAGACAAATGACAATCCGAAACGTCATTATGATTATGGTCAAAATTTTGTTGTTTGCAGTCAGTTCATGGGCATTGCACTTAGGTACAAGTACAGTTGTACCAAAAACATACAAACGAACGCATTGAAAATTTGTATCTTTTGCCGACACCTGTCATCGTTCACGGCCGGTCCCATACGCGATGATACGGTGCAGTGTTTTCATGTCGTCTACGCTGCTGAAGATTAAGATACCGGTTGACAGTGCATCATGATAGAACCGCTTTACGACAAGTTTCCTGTTGATTAGTTGATTTCCTGTTGATTAGTATCTAGGTGGTGAATTACATTAGCCATAAATGAGCCACAAAAATCCAACCGCACTGAAAATACTCGCGACAGACAAGGTGCACATATTATATTTCCGATTTGTACCTGTCAGTGAGATTCACAGGTCATGATCGTGTCCGGTGGCACCGGTGCGGGTTTCAGATACAATGTAAGATCTAGGGAAAGTCAAACTTTCGTTTAGGTTGTTAAAGGAAGTTTAGTTCTATTTAGGCAAGCCAGGAACGAAAATATACGAGCAGACGACGTAAATACCTTTGAAATGTTTTATTCGTACAGCAACAAAATCACGAACGAGTTACGACTTACAGTGTACTCACTTCATGTTTCCCTAAGCCGCTCATGAATTCCTTTCAAAGAAGATAAATTCGGCATATTTGACGTCTGGGAACATGTATCATTCTTAGAGATAAACTGACTGGCACTAGTATTATATCCACTGTGCATTCATAGATGTCGCAGAGCTGCTTGCTCTATTTATGCTCTCAGCTCTTGATACCCGATCGAGTTTGAAATCGAACGCTGACGTGGCGCGAGTATTACGAACCGATTTCGGCTGCCTCACTACTTTCACGCAGGGATGAGGTTACGTATAAAAACACGAAAACACACTCATTTTACACACGCAAGCCTATGTTTTACGTCCACCGTCATTTTAAACTAAAAATAAATCTTCTTCAAATTGTGGAAACCTTTGTCGACATCTTGATATTTAAATATTTCGCTTTAAAAGTGTTCCATAACCCTCCCTTGAAGTGGAATGGTCCAATAGTGGAATAATATCAAGAAGTGATACGGTTGTCATCACTTTTTAGCAACCAACTTTTATATGTACAGCGAGGAGCAAGCAAGGTCGATTTCAGTTGATTTCGACGCTAATTTCGGAACGTCCGTAGGAAAACAGTCATAACCAAAGCATGCATGTGCTCGTTGCTGCGCAACTTGTCAAAATACGGACAAATCACTCGAATACAACGCAATATCGCCAAAACTTCGTGTAATGACCTCTAATATTTAATATGTATCAAACAAAACACCATTTTGTCTATGGTTAGTCACGGTAGAGTGCGCCTTAGGCTCTCTCCCAGACCCTAGCTGGCTACGCCTCAGACCATAATACCGTCCTCTGCAGTTGAGCCCTTCAAAGCTCGGCTCAGTGAGTGAAGCCGGCAGGGGCTGTTCACACTTGTTT
Source organism: Ptychodera flava (assembly GCF_041260155.1). Lineage (NCBI taxonomy): Eukaryota > Metazoa > Hemichordata > Enteropneusta > Ptychoderidae > Ptychodera > Ptychodera flava. The sequence goes on from NC_091945.1 coordinate 25,989,783, forward strand.
TTTTTTCGATTTTATTTGTCAATATTTTTGATTGGTTTTGAAACTCCACCGATACTTTTCCAATTTGTCTGCCATTGAACCAGCTTTCGAGAACGACATGTCTGCTTTTAGATAACAAGGGATATCGGTGTTGATAGTACACTTCTCAAGTATCTTAGGTTTGTATTGTGCAATTGCCGTTATAATAAATAATAAATTTAGATGTTGTGCTATAGTAATCAAATTAAATTAAAGTTGCGAGACAAGCAATTAGAGGCTCTGTCATCATGTGCCAACGGCAGTAAATTCAGTAAATTCATTTGGAAATTTTCAGCATTTTCTGAACAGATCAAGTTGACCTGTTATTGACCTCCGAATGACTCAGTCTGACTGCCTGGTTATATGCACATGAATATGTGTTATCATTCTACGTTTTACAAAATTACAAATTTCGTAATCAATAGACAATGATTGCTAATGACTAGAAAGTTGTCGATATTAACAGTTCTGAACGGTGAACACATGAAATAGGAATTTTGATATGAACTATTGCATGATGCTTTTGAACTTTTATGAAGTTGTGTACATCTGTGATTACACAGACTGGCAAGTATAAAGCTCCTTTGTTTAGATAAGGAGACTGATTTGTTTTTCCTTCTTAATTAAATAACTTCGCAGCTGCATCATGCTTACGTTCGATAGATAGTGCAGCCTGTCAATCATGATAGGGCGGGAAAGAAAGCCCTATACGTTGGACCAAAAACGCTCTCACAAGCAGCCAATCAGAAAAATCGAAAAAAAAAATCGACAGGTCTAAGTTCCGCTACTCTAGGTTGAGGATGGAGCTGCTTATTTGATAAGGGGTTGTGAGGGGGTCTAAGTGCACCTCATGGACAAATATTTAGACTCTTAAATAATTTTCTGATTTACGTCTTGTGTGGACTAATTTTATAGCTCTTCGATTATGAAATTTTTTCACAGTCTTAGTTTTACGAAAATCGAACGTTAATATCTTCCCAGGGGCTATGAGACAGGGATGGCCGCCATTTTGAAAATAATTGCAATCATACCAATCCATAATCCGATAACACAAGTCAAAATTCTTAATACAATAGTTATAACACAAAACAGCACAGAACGGACAGTAAATTATCGGTAGACACAACAACAAGATATATGGACCTCTGGCTGGAAGACCAAGAAGTGATGTCAGGTGTTGAAATAAGACATCAGTAAATGTCAGGTAATTTGTATCACTTGTTCCAAAGTTTGCACTGTAACTTGTTGGTAAAAGTATGGTTTTAAGTTTCGTAGTGCAAAATTTGAAAATAAAAGTTTATGTCTTTCAGTTTCAAAGACCAAACGACCTTAATAATAACAGTAATAACCCTAATAATAATAATAATAATAATAATAATAATTATTATTATTATTATTATTATTATTACATATGTACCACAGATAACCAATTTGTTGGCAGTGAAATAAAGTTGGTATTTTCAGACACAGAGATAATATAGTCCCTCTATATTTTTTGCATTTTGTAAAAAACTGTGACACTTTTCTAAGTATTTTAGCTTTTGATTGAGCTAATTATCACTGCTTTTAAATATTTTACTAATTGCTTGCTTTCAGCAAAGTTTTTCACGTGTTTTATCAACTTCAATGCATTTCAGAAACAGGTCACGTGCCATTAAATAATGTTTACATAGAAAACCATGGTTAAGAAATTATTTCACGCTAAATTATGCAAATTAGCTATTATCCCGTACTACTTTCTATTGGTAAATATTGTCGCCGGCTCCTGAACAACAATAAATACTGAAGCGGATTGTATATCTGTGGAAGAAAATAATTATTACGATTGGCAGAACTGTATTTGTATTTCTAACATTTGGAATCAGAATTTTTATTATCGAAGTGAAACTAATATCTCGGCACGGACGGAGCAAAATACTGTGACCACGATGGAAGCGGTGTACCGGTATACTGGCGAAGCCGTTGACATCTGCAAGATTTGCTGCGGTCTCGACCGAAGACGTCAAAGCTCTAGCTCTCGTCAGGTTGCAAAAAATAAACGGAAACACCCTTATGAAAACGCGTCCCGAAGTTGCTGTTTTCAACGACTGGCTTTGGACAATAACAGCGCAAACTTGTATACTTGAGAGTTTCCAAACCAGTCGAGCTTGACCCACGACCGTGACGTAAAGCTTGCCAGTTTACGTCAGCTGGCGTACAGAAACAGCGACGAAGAATATGATCTAGATTCGTGATCGGTATCCAGTTACAATAAATCACTCGCATACGAAGATCAACAACGGCAAATGAGTAATATTGAGTGGGGTTGATGACAAATTCAACCCGTGACCTCGGTCCGTGAGAGAGGGATCGTGATATAAGGACCGTGCCGTGATCGAGCAAATCGACACTACCCGTGTCGGCCAAGGCAAAGACAAATGTGATAGATCGGCTCCTGCGACAACGCGGCGACTGGCAGTACTTCGCAATCTTTGCAATGGTGTAGCCAGCAAGTTCAAAACCAGTTACCCGTGCTATTATCAAATCACCGGAGGAGTCTCCAACTTCACATTCAACATCGCGGCCTCAGAAAACTACTCTTAACAGCGTCTTTCTTCGCCAGATGTCCGTGCACCACCGTGTTTCATTCACCGTAGATCTGACAGCCGTACTCGGACTCTGATTAGTCTAATTTCGCGTACTATTTTGAAGTTTCAGTATTGATCTTGTTACTCTAAATACCAATTTTTTTCACATGTATTTAAGATATTTAAGATTTCTGTCCGAAAACTGTTGCGTATGTTTTTGTTGTCTTAGTCGAGATGGTAATACAAATACAGTGATATAGTGAACTCGGTACCCTGCATCAAATATTTGCATATGAATAGTAGAAAGTTTCCCTTAGCCAATCAGTGAGCTCACAGCTGATGAAAAGTTCATTGACATCATATTAATGCGCACTATATAGCATCTATATGCAATCAGGCCGTGTCGTGATTACCTGTTTTTCGACGGCGATCGACAAAATTGGGGAACATCTGTAATAATAACAGCCCTTCGCTTCGCTCGGAAAAGTACTGGCGGCAGAATACATCGTATCCCTCGGGAAATACCTTCGGAACATCACAGAGTGCCCTCCAAGGCCATGGGGTTCTGTCATATTATTATTATTATTATATTATTATTATATTATTATTATTATAAGTTTAGGGGCTATAAGTCTGAAGTCTAATAACAGTTCATTGAAGCTTTGGGAATTCTGAAAAATAGTTGTTGTTTATTTTAATTTTTTCAATAGGGGTGACTTGTAATTGTCGTACGTGCAGCGCCGAATTATGCATCATACTGTACGGAGAGAGGGGGGATATCATTAAGCCAAGGGGTAATGCTTGTCGGAAAAGTGACACTAAGCAGTTTAAGCGATACCAGCAGGTATTGACGCAACGCGATTCGCGACGCGAAACCCAGGGTCTCGACGTTCTTGCAAGCGACAGGTCGGATTTCAGCCTGATCCGGGTACTTTATAGAACTCCACACATTCGTTAATCAAAAATAAATGACAAGTACCATAGCCAAATAAAATAAAAAATAAAAAATAAAAATATACCGCGTATACTATAGGTCTACCAGTTAGTATATATTCTCTCCGCCCAGTTAGATAGGTGTTTCTTTTGACGTCACTTCCCTTATGAATATTCATATACGTGCAAAAACCGCGCAAGTGAGAAATAGGCCAAAATTCATTGAGAGTCGGTGTTAGTTTAATTTTATTTACAAGTAGGGCAGTATTAAACACGAAACATTTAACTTGTAATATTTCCCCCTTGTCTTGGCCTGCTGGGTTTAAAAAAAGTGTTTAAAGGTATACAGGCACCATGTTCAAATTTAGCCGTTGCTACCATGGAAAGGGGAGATCTAGCTAATCATAGAGTTTATGGGGTCACGCCAGGTCACACAAAAAATAGTGCACCACTACATGGTCATAATTTTACTTCAGTTAAACAATCAGAAATAATTTGTCTTCATTATTCTTCCTGGAAAGCGGCAAAGAAGTCAAAATAAATTATTTTAAAATGAATATTAATACGTCGTTAATTATAAATCCATAAAATGAATAAGTACCAGTGAATCATTTTTTTAATAAAAAACACTTTGCCACTGTTTCTACTTGTGATAAATACAACCATTTTCAGTAATAGAGCGCGAAACCACTGCAGTGAACTGCAATAAAACTGCTCACACTAATTAGTTTCAGCTGTAGCCAGCTGGCAAAGTCGACAACATTGTATGTCCCATGCAGACAGTTTGTCTGGGGAAGTTGAAATAAAAAAAGATTTGTACATGGACCAGTGCATGGTAATGTTACATTGTATCTTAATCTTGAACACAGGGTGCAAATCGTAAACTCTCATTTACAACACGAGCCTCAGATAGAGCTAATTTTGCCTTTGTACAAGCAAACTTTTTGTCTGTATCAAGTAGCCTTGTTGAACACCAAAGTGGCCACGGCTACAGCTGAAACTAATTAATGTGCAGCAGTTTTATTGCAGTTCACTGCAGTGGCTTCGCGCTCTATTACTGAAAATGGTTGTAATGGTACATTGGGTGCTAAGGGAATTGGGTTCGTAAAAGTAATTTGAGATAATAGTAGAATTAATTTTAGCACATACATTTCATTTGAAGGCATAAACTTAATTCAATGAATGCATAATAAGTTAGTAATATACTATATAACACTTATTTGGGATGACTGCATGAAACAAAATTAAAGATGCTTGAAAAATTATTTCTGGTCTATATAAAATTAATTCTAACACACTAAAATTAACGGAAAACATCATTTTGACCAGAATGGCCCAATATACATTATCTTTATAATTCTTCCTAGTTTGAAGGCAAAGAAATTACAATTATTATTATAGAACAAATGTTAAAAGTTCTTACTTAGAAATCAATGAAATAAATACAAAACAGTGGATTATGTTTTAAATAAAAAAAACTGTGGTTACCAAAATGGTTACTGTGGCAACATAAAACTAAAATGAACATGGAGTTCATGCTGCGATAAATACACTTAATAGAGCATTTGCATAGTAACTGGGATTACTTTAAATGGACTTTGGAAAAAAAATTATATTTTAAAACACAAACAGGTTACTATGGAAATAAAGGGCAGTAAAAATGGATATCATATTTTGTCTGTCTATGCCAAAATATCCCTTTGGTATAATATTTCTCTTGATTACTGGATATTAGGTGGAATCTTTGAAAAACTAGTAATTTTTACTCCTGAATGGTTGCCATGGAAACATCTCACATTAAAATGAATGTGATTTTTTATGGTGTGCTAACCAGAAAAAACCTTATGATCAATTTTCTACATCAATCAATAGTTCTTTGATAGGAATTAGGGAAAAAGTAACATTTTCAATCCCAAAATAGTTATCATGGCAACTTGAAACATTAAAATAAGTCTGGTTTCTGTGTTCTCTGACCCGAACTCCCCCACTAGATAATTTTCATATCACTCAAAGTAACTTTTCATGGGATACTGGAAAAACTGAAATTTTCAACCCTAAAATTGTTACTATGGAAACATAGGGCAGTGAAATCGATATCGTATATGGTCTTTTCGACCCAAAATACCCTTAAGGTTAATTTGTCACTGAAATTTAACCTAATATTATTAGCGATATCATTTCTATATAATACTTATATTTATTGTACTTGGCCTCAGCCCAAGTACATTTGTTTTCATTCCGTGGGAAAAAACTCTGTAAGGTATAACCATTTCTGGCTGAGACCAGGGAGGGCAAAATGTCTTGGCTTCATCTTTCTTGGCATAATAAATGGCGTAATGATGTTAACTGAATGGAAGTGCTGCTCTCAGAAGTCTTGAATAAGTGAGATGTGAATATTAATGCTTCTCTATCTGAGTTTTTGCCACAAAATCTTCTGAATATAATCAAAATGTGCATCGAAATGCAACAATTAATGCACCCTCCGTTTCCTAGGCGATGGCACGACCCTTGCTACACCCACTGGACGAGCCAAGTGGGAGGGGTAATTTCAGTTTGGTCGAACAAGAGAGCTCGAGACCAGAATTTAACATTTAAACTTGAAACATGTTTAATCGCTGACAAGATGTGGACTAGTGTTAATCAAAGTAAAAGTGTGAAAAGGAAAGGTTTTATATCCCGGACACAATGAAAAACATTACGACTGGAAACTGTACCCCCAGTTTGAGAATAGTAATGCCCACAGCGATGGAGAACACTTATCCTTGAGCTGAGAAAACCAGACCATCATTTCGAAATAGAGCTGCAGATTCGAGAAGCTCGTTCAAAATAGCTAGGTACACCCCATAAAGGGGTGGTTTCGAGTTTTGAGGGCAAATTTCGCCTCCTTCATATAGAAATCGTACATTTGTTTTTCCAGGAGAACACACCATTTGACACAAAATTTGCATGTAAAGGGGTCGCCAGTAAGCACGTGGTCAAATCTGGCATAAGAAACAATATGAAATGTCGGGTAAAGCCAGTCCAAAATAAACTGATTTGAACTTTTGTGTTTTGTAATTTATACCACTGCAGTAACATTACCTTTTTTGACAACATCACACAATGTAATACGTTTTGAAACTGAATACTCTGACGTATTCTGTGTCTCCTTTGCTAAAAAATACGGTATGCCGATTACCATGTAAGGAGATGATGACGTCAAGACAGATTTGTAGTGCGTTTGGTCCTGGATGTGCACGAAGTTTTGTCAAGGTAGCTTGTGTATTTATTTCCTAAATGGGAGAGATTAGGGTCGATCTAAACAAAGGCCGAAGAATGTTATGATACTCTAAGCGAGCTGAACTCTAACGCAAATGGTTGGATAATTTGGAGGATGTCTAGAATGATCTCATCTCATTAAGATTATTTGGCGGTCAGTATTGAATTTCAACTGCGTCACAAGTTTGTGAAATGAGAATTCTGTCGAACGGTCAACGAACGATATTTTTAGAAATCTGGAGACATGGCACATCGCATTTTATTTTAGTATTTTATATTTTACAAAAGATTTAAGGAGCAACGATTTTGTCGAAAATTCTAAAAAAAATATAGGAAGATTTGATCGCGAACACATTTTCACTATGGGTCAACTAGCCCTGCGTACGATGCTGTGTGTTCCGCTACAGCTAATCGCCCCGCTCACCACAGCCCTGCAAAGACCCGTACGTAGGGTCGGTGACTTCAAATCCATTTTGGGACTTGACGTAAAAAGCCAAATTACTGCCGAAATTCAGCGTTCTTGGGCCCAAGTCGTATCCCAGCCTACCTCAGCTACTCGATCGCTTCCAAAAATGACAGTCTTTTATTCACTTCTCGTAAATAACCGTCGATGTCGGCAACTCTCTCGCTAGCCCTGCGTACGATGCTGTGTGTTAGCTCCTACTACCTCCATGGTTAGCTGAAGCACATAGCATCGTACGCGGGACTAGGGTCAACATGGGGTCACAGCCATGTTGCCTCAAAACTTATTTCTGTCTGCACTCAAAACTCAAAATGTCAGATATGAACCTGAAAAATCGATGTAATTTTGTCAAACTTCGGCGAAATTATTATTATAGACAAAATTTCATCTAGGTAAGGTAAATTTACTGATAATTGATCGACAAATAATCCTGAGCTTGAACGTGACAGCTCGCCTTCTCCGGGAAGTCAAGCATCGAGCTGCCCATACACAGTTGCCCATATGGCCAGGTTTATGAGATTGTTTTCAAGCGACGGCGGCAGACCGTACGGGGCTCTGGATATGAACCTACCGCCGGTGTAGCTGTAATAACTGTTGCGTTATTTAGTGCCCACGGACGAAGTCCTGGGGGAGTTATAGGTTTGGTCATGTCAGTCTGTCCGTCCGTCCGTTCACGCAGATATCTCAGACATGCCCTGGTCAATTTCTTTCAAACTTTGCACAAGAATAGTACCCAACCCCATACAGATGCACGTTGATTTGTTTCACAATGCGATCGAATTTGGCCGTGTTAGAGGACTTTTTAGTTTACACCTCCATAGACTCCCATGTATAAGGCAGTTCTCCATAGACTCCCATGTATAAGGCCAAGAAAAATAAAAATTTAGTTTCTCATCGTATTCATATTGCCTAAAGGATGCAGTGACACAGTTTTTTGTCCCCACGGATAAAGTCCAGGGGGCTTATAGATTGGGTCATATCCGTCCGTGAGTCCATCAGTGAGTCCCGGTTCACGCAGGTATCTCAGACATTTTGACAAAATATCATGTGACCTTGGTGACCTTTGACCTCAATATACATTATTGTCCATAACTCAGTAACCACAAGTGCTAAACCTTTCATATTTGGTATGATGGGACACCTTATGACACCACATATTGTACTGCATTAATTATGCGCATATCTAATTCTGAGCAAGCCAATAGAGCTGGATGTCCGATTTTTGGTATATAGGGATAACTATAGGGTAGAAATCTAAATATGCCCATCTAAATATTAGACATCTACCATCGAGAACAAAGAAATTTGCTGTAATTTGAATATTTAAGGAGTTTAAGCAATTTCCACTATAAATAAAGAACCCCTGCCTCAAACTCCACTAAAGTTGCTAGACATATTTTGCCGTTGTCATGCCATTGCTTCGTTTAATAACCAGTTAATCAAATGCCTAATTGACAGGAGGAAATTCGAGACCATATTTGAATAGTAGTATCTATTGTCCTCCAAATTACTCTATCACGGCCCAAGTTCTCATTGCCTTCAGCAATACTGCCTTGTTATTATTATTATTATTATTATTATCATTGTCATTTTATTGCAATCTGCATTAAAATAGAATGAAAATTATAAAAAGTGAAGTAGAGTAACAAACAAAAATACAGATTAAAATAACATTGAGACTTCAAAATGCAAGAGATTAAGAAAATGAACAGTGGGATACGACATGAAAATCACCAATCGGTGAAACAAGAAATAAAAGCACATATATAAACGATAGATGCTTAGAAGGTATACTGTATTTTAGTAAAATAAAAAAAAACAAGTATACATGTTGTTTGAATAAAATGAACCTAAAATTTCTGATTCACCACTATACAGACGCGACTCTTTCAGAAAATGTCCCTACATAATTCTACTTCTCCATATGGAACTCGCACAGAGAAATTAAACCGAATACATTAAGATTTTCGTATAGATACACGGATTTTACCTGACATAGGAGGAATCATCATGCACGATACTTTTCAGTGTGTGTCGTACTAATGCAATGCTTTTCTTTGTATCTTGGGAAAAGGCTTTACGTGCAAGATTAGTCACTTACTTCATATAGTATGATTAGATAGCATAGATGTAGAATGAAGCCCGCTTAACTTAATATAACACCAGTAAAACCTACATCTGCATTTTCTGCCTCTTGTATTCGTTTGTTACCCTTAGTTTATTAAAAGAAGAACCAGAAGCAAACATTTAATCACTGATCCTAAAAAAAATTGTGAGCTTGATCCTAGAGGATGCTGTTCAGTAAACGTTACAGAAATCCTCTGTAACGCCGTTATAAAAAATAATGTTAACACGAAAATACAAAAAAAAATTGCACAAGGGTGCAATCATCTCGTCCCACATGGAGTAGTGGCATGCTTACATTTCCAATATCCTAGTGCATACTTTGCGTTATTTTGTTATAACTTTGTTGTCATCAATTTATGTTTGCAAAAAACTTACCTTTTTGTCGAGACTATACGTAATAGCTGCAGCTGTGGGCTCATTGATAACACGGAGCACATTCAAACCAGCGATTGTACCAGCATCTTTAGTGGCTTGACGTTGAGAATCATTGAAATAGGCTGGGACAGTTACCACAGCTTTATCGACTTTCTGTAGGAAGAAAATTAACATAAATTATGCCACAAATAAAACTCTACTTATGAGTGGCTTATTCAAAAATTCAAAAAATTATTTTTTAAATTAATGTTGGACTCGCAATTATAGCTAGTCTTGTTTCTTTGAGAATACATAGAGTTTTTAGTGGAATATTATCGCAATATTTGAAAGGCATAGGTAGAATCTCCTATGACCAGTGAATTTAGTAAATTTTGAAGCCCTTGCACCAATACTTTATCGACAGACCGTTGAGCCTTTTCTGTCTCTTATTGATGTAGTCTCTCGCACATACAATGTTGGGGGAATCACAAGGGAAGTGCCGAAGGCGCGAGCCGCGAGTGCCATAAGGCACGAGGGACTGGTGTCTTCCACTGCACCCTCAACGAAAACAACAGGAAAAAACCCTAACGCAGAGGAAATGGTTTGACAGGTGAAAGTGGATCGCAGGTGACCAGTCACGGCATTGCCTGCTGGAAACAGTACCAACCTAACATCACGACAGCAAATTTCTTCCTTTGCCTCCGCCCTGTTCTCCACGTCATATCTCATTAATATCAAATAGCAACCTAAGTCCTGCAATAGACAACAGTCCCTTGTGTCAACGCATGCTTTAGGAATACCAGACAGATCCTGACAGATCTATGAGTCTATCGAGTGCGACTGTTGGCTATACCCGGAACTATCTTAGCCCGAGTCGAATTGTGACGTTATTCCGTGTAAAAAATTGTTAGGATAAAGTTTCCTGCGTTTCTTTCACCTTGATCATGTTCGACAATGAGTAATTCGACGTTTTTCATTTTCTTTCCGTGCTTTTGATAAATTTTTTCGGCCATTTGATCTGGCGCGCGCTTTTTGAGTTAAGAGTATGAGATGGATCAATCGTACCAGGAAATGCATGATGATCAAAACACCGTGCTCCATCATGCTCCGATGACCAACACGAACAGTTGAAATCATTCATGGATAAATATTTGATGTACTAACCACTTGTGTTGGTTGCAATCTCAACCGTACTGAACCATGTACGGAACGTGTACATCTAAAAGCTACCGAGTGCTGAAAATAAAGAGTGAAATGTAGCCGAAAAGTTCCAAACTCGTTGCAACCTATAAGCCTAGGGTTACACGGTTAGTTACTCCATTCCTGACGTGGGTAACTGAGGTTCGCTGATTGGTCAATCATACTATGCTCTATTGAGACATATTCGGGACTGTTAACACATCACTATCACTCATCGCACACAAACTTTATCAAAGTACAGTCCCTCTACCTGGACTGTAATCAAAGCATTAAATACATCCCCTAACTGGCCGAAAGACAGCTTCGTGGACAATCCTGTCCCACAGCAGTGCTATTATGCCGTAGTAAAAAATTTCAGTAACTTTTCGATCGTATTCAAATTAACAACGTACGACAACTTGTCATCTAGTGAACAAATCACAGCCGAAATCACTCGGCTCAATCCCCACACTTAGCAAGAGCTATTTTATAACACAGGGTCCCGCGAGCCAGTTCCACTGCAAATGGCTTGACAGTGATGCCTACTCGTGTCTGGTCCACAAAACAGAAAGGATCACGTTGAATTTTTTAGAACCAGGCTCAAGTTGGCCACAAGTAAATTGCTTTGCAGAGATTTATCGTGAAGGAAAGAAATCGGGTGTGAGACTGAACACGAATAAAAACAATACTATCACTAGGAAAACTCATGTCAATGAAAGCAACTCGGATCTGACAAGACTTCTTTTCGTTGTCGATGTTATGAAACACAATACTTTTTCTTTTGACTCTTTGCAAGCCCCCACCTTTCTAATATCAACTGTCTGATGTGACCAAAGTAAAATTATTGTAGCTCGAGACATGTTTTGGTGAAAATACATTGATTTGTCTGAGATTTTGCTGTGACATCATCGTGAAATAAATAATCGGCAGCGTGCTTTGTGGCAACGGAATGATCACAATTTTGTAGTAATATAGTTACCACATTCAAAATATTTCCTAGTTTACAGTTTGTCAGACAGGTGATATATCACGAGAAAAAGAGAGAGAGAGAGAGAGAGAGAGAGAGAGAGAGAGAGAGAGAGAGAGAGAGAGAGAGAGATTGTATCCAAGAAGCCGACTTTGCTTGTTTTGTGGTGATTTTCTAGAATTGCTTTATATTTTTTTGCCTGTTGTTTTTTTGCTTTTCTTTGCAAATTCGCTGGTTTAATTGCTTGAATTACGCAAATAAATGTTTGATTTATATAGGTGATGAACCTTTGAAGAAAAAACGACAATATTTTGATCCATTTTGACTTTCCCCATTGATATGGCTCCAAAGTCAAGTAGTAAACCCAGCGATGATGACTCGTGGAATGATGGATGTTGATGTTTACTTCAGAAATGTACTTGAAATGTTACGAAATTCAATCGGGAAATTAATTTTACGACCATGGTGTATTGTACAATGGGAGGTATTACAAAGCAAAATAGCATCCTTAATTTTGTTTTAATTCAATTAAATTCCCTTTAACACAATTGGAACTATTTTGTGATTATAAGATCTTGAGCATTTTGTTGTAATCTATTTAAAAATCATGAATCTAACAGTGTTTTTGTGTGAAGACGAGGGCAAATTTTATAAATTATTGATAATTGCACAATCATCAAATACATCTCTAACAAATTTTACATTTTTGTCTAGCTTTTTGCACTCTCAGGAAAGGAGAACCCATTAAATGTAACTGATTTGTCAATTTTGTTTAGGTTTAAGTGAAAATACAAATTCCCTTTCCAAGGTTGATTTGTAGGCATTTGCTTTTCTCACTGAACGATGCAAGATAAAATTTTAAATTTTCGATGGTTAAATGGACTTCTTCCTCTACCAAAATCAGTTCTGCTGTAGTGTATGTTTTTTGGTGATCTCTCTTTCAAATGATTTGGTAGATGTTAAGAAAATGACTTGTACATTTATTTATTTCATATACAAGGAAATGAGACCTGGTAAATTTGATAAAACTACCCTTTTCTTGTGCGTGTGCTAATTAATGCTGGAAAATTTTAAAAAATCACTGAACTATTTCAGCCCTTCTATTAAAAATGAACTCTTTTTGGTAGATGCAAAGAAATGTAATCAATATCATCTGTCTGTTGAAACCTTAAAATGTTAACGGCAAAAACCAACAGTTTTTGTCTGGAATTTTTAGGGACTGTGCAGAGATGTCTTTGCAGCTTTCAGGGACCACTCCGAGGAGACCCTAAATCTTTTAGAGACCACACTGACATGACCTTGAAAATTTCAGGGACCACCCAGATGAGTCCTTGAAACTTTTAGGGACCACCCAGATGTGACCCTGAATCTTTCAAGGACTATCCTGATGTGACATTGAAACTTTCAGGGACCACCCAGATGAGTCCTTGAAACTTTCAGGGACCACCCAGATGAGTCCTTGAAACTTTCAGGGACCACCCAGATGTGACCCTGAATCTTTCAAGGACTATCCTGATGTGACCTTGAAACTTTCAGGGACCACCCAGATGAGTCCTTAAAACTTTCAGGGACCACCCAGATGAGTCCTTGAAACTTTCAGGGACCACCCAGATGTGACCCTGAATCGTTCAAGGACTATCCTGGTGTGACCTCGAAACTTTCAGGGACCACCCAGATGAGTCCTTGAAACTTTCAGGGACCACCCAGATGAGACCCTGAACCTTTCAAGGACTATCCTGATGTGACCTTCGCTCGTCAGCTTGTGCATTCACAAGCATTACTTGGTAAAGCTGACAGGCAGACGAATCACTGAAAAGATTTGGTCCAACTTCCTGCACATACAGCGTCAATATTCATGACGGTCGAAGTTAAGATTATGTAATGGCTTAACACAGCGTCCTCATCGCTCCCATGTATGTGTGACTGGTCGGCCGGCTCCAAAACACCTCTTTGCATATTTATCACGCGACGAGATCTACAAGGCATGTTCTTCCCGGCATAAATGTGATAAACTGGGCAGTGGCTGAACCTTCAGTTGACTTAGACGAGCATTCCTTGACGATTAATGGTAATTTACTCGCTGGTTGAAGTATGCTGTCACTAGCCGACGCGTTGCTGGTCTGAACAGTAAACAATTAATTATTCGAAAACAATCAGTTCGTGATGGCACATTCCATTTTAACCTACAGGGGCATCTAGGATTGTGCGATTGTGTAAGGTCCCGGGTAAGGTACATGTTGCTCTTTAATGCTGTAAAGTTTTCCCACCATTTAAAATACTATGGTTGTATGTTACAGTCTTCATGATCAATTTGGAGATGTAGTCAATGATATTTTTCTCATTAAGCGAGACACTGAATCGTACACCAACTAATATGGTCCTTGCTAATTTACATAGTAAAGGTCACGGGTCACATTGTTGTGAGGCTCTGCATTGTTTCAAGTCGAGTGTGTAAACGACGCGACATTCGAATGGATTTTGACTACTGCACTAATTCCTTCGTCGGGAAAGGTTGCCGATTCTGAATGTAGGACGTCCATTACCCCAATTATTTAATGACAGGACTACATGGAAAGCAACGGAATACTGGATATCTCCGACGAATTTGATGTCTGTTACCACGGTCCTTTGTGGAGTGACACTGACAGTGCTGTTCCCGATCTCGACAATGATGTCAGCAACTGTGATTGTAGCGTGAACATGACTAAGACTATGAGTCCTTGAAACTTTCAGAGACCAACCTGAGGTGTCCCCGAATCTTTCAAGGACTATCCTTATGTGACCTTGAATCTTTCAAAAACCGCCATTGCAAGACGAGTCCTTGAAACATTCAGGGACCACCCTGATGTGTCCCTGGATCTTTTAGAGACCACTCTGATGTGACCTTGAAACTTCCAGGGACCACCCGGATGAGTCCTTGAAACTTTCAGGGACCACCTGGATGAGTCCTTGAAACTTTCAGGGACCAACCTGAGGTGCCCCTGAATTTTTCAAGGACTATCCTAATGTGACCTTGAAACTTTCAGGGACCACCCAGATGAGTCCTTGAAACTTTCGGGGACCACCCTGATGTGTCCCTTAATCTTTTAAGGGACCACTTAGATATGACCCCTATACATTTTTAAGGACTGGACTAGAGAGGCACTTTGAAATAGTAAAGAACCAATCAGATATGATCTCCAAACCTTCAAATGCATCCAGGTCCTCTAAACAATACAGCAATCATCAAGTGTTGACCTCTAATCTTGACATTTTCAAGAATGTGTATCAATGAGATGAATTTTCCTTAAAAAATTGTCAAAAAGGATAAATTTACATTTTTGAAAAGCAGATGGCTTTAAATGCTACAATTTTTTAATACTACTTTAACATTTAATTCAATATTTACAGTTTTGATGTTTTCACTCGAAAAATTGATAATTACTAAATGCTTTGGGTAAACCATCTCTTAGAGAGCACATTCTGTGACTTTGACTGTTCATCTTATAATCACAAAATAGTTCCAATCGTGTTCTTTACCATTTGCGTGACATCTCCTCCATAAGATAGTTCGTCATTGGTCTGTACTCGGTCTGTACATGGAGGTAGCAGAGACGGTCCCACCGGCATGACCATGGTCTGTATAATGGGGGACTGAGTCTGTATACATGGAGGTAGAGAGAAAGAGGGACCTCCATGGTCTGTATAATGACCGACGTAAAGAAAGGAGGTACTACACTTGCCTAAGTCTGACGTCTGTGGCATTTAGATGTCAAAACAGAGTAGTAGAATTACAGGAATAAACTTCAGCAGACTGTCGCGTTAGTAGTTAGGTTGTCGCGAGATAGAAGCAACACGTACATGTCGCGTAGATCGTGGAGTGGAACTTTGAAAGCCATGCTGCAGTGTACGCCGAGAAACTCCAAACGACGAGGGCCAGTCTAGTCTTTGAGGTAACATAGCAACCTGTACGCTTCACAATCAGTTGATTTTCTCTTACAATGATAAGGAATGTACTTCATTTGGCCTCAATTTTATGAGACATCAGGGGACAAAATATTTCTTCTGACTCCAATATGTTCGTATCATTTCTTTACACGAAAATTCAAAGCGGACATCGTCATTCCTGACTGCTTAGAAGATAACGTAATGGCATTTGAGCACACATGCATACCTTATACTGTACTTTGTTTATTCCTGTTTATCTATACATCGAGCACAAATTAAATGTCTATATGTACTTTAATCCTATCCTCTTGCCACGGACCCTGGGAGTTTTAGCCCTTTCCGTCTACTACCTTATGAGCTGCTAACGAGGTATTTGGTCAGGGCGATAAGCCCCCGCGTCAGTGATCGGCAGAACAAATTAATGAAGGGGATTAGGGAGGGCAATTAACAGATATAGACTGTTTTCTTTGAAATACTATACACAGATAGCTAGGGTAAAGTAATAGGCACACACTAGACATAGGTAAGGCTTGTATAATGAAAAATAGTTTAATACAAGACATTTATTGATCATATTCATAACTTCTATACGAATATTGCTCGCGAGACCCTGTGTTCATAATCGAGGTAAGTTGTTACAATTATTCTGACAGCGATCCCTATACACGTTATAGAGCCAATGAAGTACGCGTTCTAAGGCTGCGTTCACAAACAGTTAGGGGGGCTTGAGGAATTCAGGGGGATTCGAAAGTTTTAAGGGTAGTGCAGAGGGGACTTGAAAGTTTTGCTTTACCTGTAGGAAGAGGTTCCCAATTACTTTTTTACGATTCCATGGTTTGGTGGGTAATTCAATGAAAAATGAATCACATTTTAATGTCATCAAATTATTCCAAAGTTAGAAATAATTAAACAAAATTTAGAACTGTTTTGTCGCATAATACTTTTGTCTCAAATTTTTTTTTTAAATGTATGAATTTTCATAAAAAACAACAAACCTAGTATCGGGCCTGAAGCTGCAACAGTTAATATTTTTTCATTGTTTCTATGCAATATATCAATACATTTTCTCGCTATCTCCCTACAGCATGCTGAAACACATAATATTCAGTTTGTCGTCAAAAGCCTCCATATACATATATTTGGTGATAATTGAATGAGAGTTCAATCTTAAAATCATATGTCAATGATACAAATGCGCGGTACATATTCACAGGCTTTGGTGGCAAGCTGAATAATGGATTGTTGGCAAGCTGAATACTTGATAGTTTAACATGCTTAGGGAGTGGAACAAGAACGCAGTTGTATAAGCTGAACAAAATTCATTGTCAAAATTATCAAAGTTAATATAGCTACTGCCCTTGTACCGCCTACTGGCAGAGTAACTGTCACCGGCAGTGGCAGAGATAGCTGTGACTATGAAGCAGCTAAAGAAGAGTTTGGGTCAGGGTCATTTGATGCGCATGACAGTGAAAATACTTATACACAAGATCAGGCCAGAGAGAACACATGGAAGAGCAGGAGACTTAACAATTACCAAGGATTTGAATTCTGGCATATGAGAATGATCAAATATTAAAGAAAGAAGATGGGGTCATCATGTTTGATTTTCTAAATTTTCACATTCTCATCGTTAAATAACACAAAAATAAAACTTTGTACTGTAAAGAATCTAATTAAAATAAAAAAATTATGACCAAATGCAATTATTTTAATTTTGGCAAATTTGCCATTATTACCAAACATTTCAGAGGTTAAAAAGTTTATTTGATGGAATATTGTAACCTGGGAGTATTGTCAATTTTGTAAAAAGCTTTTCTTAGTGCAGCAGCGTCTCATGCAGCCAGAAATTCACAATTTGTATACTCTCTCATAATCGTCATTTTGTGTGCTATTCAGCAGATGCCATTGACCTTGCCAGAGTTGGGTTAACCCAAGTTGGCTTTGACTGATAATCAAAATGTCCACCGATAAGTTTGAAAAATGAATCAATTTTACGAACTTGCCTTCGGAATACGGCCCACAAACTTGCCTTAGGAATGCGGCTCTACAAACTGCTAGTAACAGGTGTTGAATATCTGCGAGCAGGACTGCCCAATGCATGTTTATTTTCGTGTATTCCTAATAAATATGAGGCTATATGATAATGGGGGATAGGCTACGGCGAGACGATTGTTGCAAACTTATTATAAATATTTGTGAGATATAAGAGGATACTGAGAAAAAAAACCGGGCCGTGCTTGTTGAAAATGTGGAGTACTTGTTTGATGGGAAAATGAAGATGGGGTCGCTACCACAAACTTTGTGGAGGGGTGGACAAACTAAAAAATTTAGGGGGTCTTGGTATCCAAATTTTTCCTTGAGCATTTCGCGAACTACAAAAAAACAAGGGGTTGACCCTTTAGCTCTCTCATTATTTTGGTCAAGTAAAAAAGTGAACGGGGGTGGTGATCCCACAGCTCACTCATTATTTTCAGTATAGAGTCGATGTATTAAGGTAGTATGCACCTCGAAAGTGAAAGACTTAAACTTTTGCTCTAACTTTCCTCAAGGAATCTTTCAATCATTCTCTTTCAAAATCAAGAATAAAAATAGGGGGTCACCGTGCAAATTTTGTACTAGAGAAACAAATTACCCAAGATTTACCGATATTACAAATTCAAAATGGCCGCCATCCCTGTGTTAACTCTATGGAGAAAAATATAAATTTTCGAATTTCGAAAAACTAAGCCGGTGAAAAGTTTTCTTACACCAAGAACTTTAAAATGAACCCCCATATGTTGAATATCAGAAGAGAATTGTAAAAGTTTGGGAGTCCAAATGTCTGTCCCGAGGTGCATTCTACCTTAAGAAAGTGAATGGTTATTAATCGTTTGTATCCAGATGTTTCGTGTTATATTTCCCTGCGAACTGTAGGGCACGTGGCATATTAATCACTTACATCAGCTGTATGCGCTACATCAGTAACTGATAGTCAGTATAGACGTAGCGGACCCCTTTTATGGCGCTGAATATTTCCTGCAAGACTATAGATTCGAAGTTATCGTTGATAACAAGAGTTCCGTTTACTCACATGAGTTGACGCACACCAGCCAATATCAAACGTACCAACTAGTAGAAATGTACAGACAATTACCTTTACCGAACTGCACCCGTCTATTCCGGAACGCTGATCTCAAACACTTAAACTGGATGAACATCAACACTGTAACCTCTTACATATCAACTAAATTTCGTGAAGTCGGTTACTCCATCAAAATTCCGAAAAACTTCTATAACTCTGTAAAAACTGACAAACTCACTAGGCTGCGACCAAAAAGTCCGCAGTGGTCGATGCCATGCTTCTAGCCTCAATGTCAATAAACTAGCACCATATGGCCGATGGGAGCCCAAACTCAAACGAGGGTAAATTAATTGGTTGAGGCGTCCTTACACCAGCCCTCAAAATTGTCCATAAAACAAATGGAAATTGTCTCCTAACGACAGTCCTTTGATGCCTCACATAAATTCGAATGCTGAAATTACATAACAACTACAAAAAACACAAAATTCAAAATTTCAAACACGATCTTTGAAAATCTTCGTCTCACTTCATATCGACCATGCCCAGACAACGTCTTGGTCAAACAATTCTGCCAAGCATGGCATACATCCATCTAAAACTCCATCCGTCATCGTGGACTGGCTTCAGGCAATCAGATATACTGTCCACTGACTGAGATCTTTATATCACACAGGAAAACTCAACTGGTAAGTTCACTCATCCACGCACGGGTAGCATGTAAATAGGTGTTTACACTGTGATAATTCTAATCTGCTTCCAATAACACACAAAGTTTGTCATATGGTCTTTCTAAAACATTCTTTGGCTTCACCATTACTCTTCTCACAAGACGTTTTTTATCTGGCATAATTTTGGTGACTGTACCTAATGGCCATACATTTCTTGCTGTATTCTCATCCTTGATTAAGACTACATCTTCAACTTCCAATTACTCTTCACCTTGAACCACTTCTGTCTTTCTTGCAGGAAAGATAAATATTCGTTTAAACAACGCTTCCAAAACATGTCTGACAGGTATTGTACTTGCTTCCATCTGTGAACTGCCGTATATGTCATTACTTTCAAATAGACCAGGTGAAAGCGCTGCTCATTTCATATTTAACAACATGCTTACGTTATCCGATTACTTTGTGAATGGACGGCAGCTCTACTTAACACAAAATGTCCGTAGACTCTCATCTGTAAGTTGCTACTGTTTCACTAAAGACGGTAGCAGCTGCTGTACAGTACGAATCTGCCTTTCCCACACTCCACCGACGTGCAAACCATAAGGCGGATTAAACATCCACTCTATGTTATTTTTGTAACAAGTTGTCAAGGATCTTCTGTTGATTCCACTTGTCAATTTCTTCCTGTAGTATTCGTTTTGCACCTACAAAATTAGTGCCGTTGTCAGATCTTATCATCTTTACTGGCCCTCTCCTTGCGATAATCTTCTCAGAGCATTTATGAAGGAGTCTGTACTCAGAGAATCTGCAGCTTCAATGTGAACTGCCATGACTACAAGAAACGTAAATATGACATGGTATCTCTTCACTGATGATCCCTTAATCTTCACTTCAATGGGACCAAAGTAATCAACCCCAACATTTGTAAATGGTGGTTGATGTGGCAGTACTCGGTGAGCTGGCAAATCAGCCATCTTCTGGTCACCTAGTTTGGCCCGCTTGCATCTGCAGATCACACACTTGCTCACTATACTTCTTGCCGCTGAATCTTTGAATCCATGCCACTGATCTTCTCAGCCAATACCAACTAGAGTAAAGTTCAATTGGACCTTGAATGAAGTCCTGTGATTCACTGGCCTCTACAGTGAGTGCCTTGGCGTTTTTCTTTACCTCTGGATCACCTGGTCAAGTTGACCATCAATATACCATCCTTTGACCATTTACTCTGTGCAGTCCATAGAAAAGTCTGGAACCCGCAGCCAACGTTTTATGTCAAGAAATGCATCAATAGTTTAACCTTGTGAACACTTATCTGCTGGGTTGTCTTTGCTGTTTATGTATGCCCAACTTGATGGTTCTGATCCACTACGAATCACTGCTATTCGATTTGCCACAAAAGTATGAAATCTTGTGGTTTCATTATTTATATACCGCAACACTGTTTTGCTGTCGGTCCAGAAGAAAGATCCACTGACTTCTAAATGCAACTCCTTTCTGAGTAACCTATCCATGCGCATGGCTACAGTAGCTGCTGTCAACTCTATGCGAGGACTTGTTATTCCCTTCAATGGCGCCACCCTAGCCTTGGCCATCAAAAAGGCACAGTGAATGATGTCGTTCTTGTCAATCGTCCTAATATATGACACAGCTCCGTACCCTGATTCACTTCCATCAGAGAAGTAATGTAATTGTATGGAATCTTTATCGCCATATTCCTCAGGCTTGATACACCTAGGGACCATAAAGTGTTCTTCTACCAATGGTAGATATCTCATCCAATCTTACCATCGTTCACATTGTTTACTGGGTATTTCATCCTCTCAGTCCAATTTTGTTATGCAAAGCTTTTGAAGCATTATCTTTGGTGGTAAGAGGGCGGGAGCTGCCATGCCTAATGGGTCGTAGACTGAGCTTACAACTCCCTAAATACCTCGCCTTTTTACCCATTTATCTTTGACTCTGTTCTTAAAACCAAGGACGTCTGCTTGCCCGTTCCACTTCATGCCCAAGGCTTGTTCTGAGGGTAAACTGTCTCTCTGTTAATCCAAATGTTTCACTTTTTTGCTCGCTGCTCTTCTTGTATCATCTCTAAAACAGAACAATCATTACTGATCCACTTTGTCAGTCTGAGTCCACCTTTGTTGCATGTGTCTATCAGCCCTTTGGCCAAAACCTGCCCCTACGTCTTGTTTGGAACCACCTTTAACATGTCATCGACATAGAGCAAGATATCGATGGTGTCCTTTACATCCGGTCCGAGGACTTGTCTGCACATTTTCTCAGGGCATAGTTAGCGCAGCTCGGTGATGATGTGGCCCCAAAAATGTGAACTTTCATGCGATATTCTGCCGGAGGTTCATTCACATCGCCATTTGGCCACCAGAGTAAATGCTGGTAATCTTGATCTTCTTTGGGCACTCTGACCGGCGAAAACATTGCCTCAATTTCCGACATCAGTGCTATTCTATCCTGCCGAAATCTCACCAATACTCCAAGCAAGGAGTTTGTCAAATCAGGACCTTGTAACAACTCTTTGTTCGGTGAAGTTCCTCTATACTCTAAACTACAATAAAAGACGACTCTTATTCTATGTTTCTGAGGTTGGTAAACTCCGTGACGAGGAAGATACTTCTTTTTCCATCGGCCCTTGTAACTCAGACTGTGGCACCCTCTCGGCATAGCCCTTTTCCACTATACCTTCAATAAATGCTGCATACTCTCAATAATATGCTTTATCTCTTTTAAAACGTTACGTCAACTGGTTCAAGCTCTTTTCTCCAACCGTTCTGTTCTCGTCTGGCAACATACATTGTCCTTTCGAATGGTAATGGTACCTGGTAATGTCCATCATGGTACTTGATTTCTGTCTCCATCATTTTCATGAATCTTTGGTCCTCTATTGATTGTTCCGGTTTATCATCGATAGTGCATTCACTGAACTCTCTGTTGAAGTAATCCATCAGCGCCGGTCAACTGCTGGTCCTACTTGTATTCTGTTCACAACAGCCTGGTTTATATCATCGTCTGCAATGCCAGTCCTTATAAGGGATCCATTTACAACCCAGCCTTGACGAGTGCGAACAGCAAATGGTCCCCCTCCTATACTATTAATCACTTCCCATGGTTCAAAGGCATCTGGCACGTTGTTGCCTATTAACAGACCGATTTCTGCGTCAATACTTGGCAGATGTACCCTCTCTAGATATGGATAACTCTTAATGTCAGCCTGGGTTAAGATGTCACAGGAATTTTGCTCAGAGTATATGCGGGCGGAAGCCAAATTTATAAAATTATTTTCCTCTAGATCAGTGATCTCAAGGCCTTTGATGATATGGTTATCAACCATGTTTTTCCCTGTAATGGTATGCAAATATACTTTAGTCTTCTTTCCACCGACATTCAACTGTTGTCTAACTTTCTCTGTACAAAATACAGTGTCACTTCCGTTGTCCAAAATGCATATGTCTGAACAGTTAGTCCTGTGGCTTTACATCTCAATTTGACTGCTATTACCACTCGTTTATAAGTATGCTGTTGAGGCTGTACGATTTGACATGTAGCATCAACCATCCTTACTGTTGTCGTTATGGCATGCTCATTCTCAGCACTACTGCCAGGGTAATGCAATACAGTGGGATGTTTCCTTCCACGTTTCACATGTCAACTTGTTTGTGCAATCCTTAACAAGGTGTTTTGCATATCTGAGACAGCCATAGCACAGGTTCTTGGATCTCAACAGCTGTTTCTTGTCCTTGTAAGATTTTTTAGCAAAGACCTTGTAATTCTGTATTTTATGATCAGTATCCGTGCAGCATCACTGTTTTGATTAGTGATCACCATCCTCTAACAATTTTAACATAAACACTTTACATTATCACTGATCTTCGTTTCTGTCAGCAGTTTTATTTCCATACTTACAGCCAATGCAGTACGTTTCTTGACATTTCCCTTCTTGGTAGACTTTGTAACCACCTTAGTCGAAGTATTGGTCAGGTCACCAAACAGCTCTTGGGTCGCTATCTTGGCGTCCCTGTTCACAAATTCTGTCAAGTCCCTGAAACATACTGATCTGCTCTGTAGTATATCAAATGTGTTTGTACGCCATCGTTTCCGCAGCTTATACGGCAAGTTGTAGACTAGCATCTGCAGGTTTCTGTTGTGGTCAAACTCTCTCAGATGTGGTCCTCCTTTCATTGCATTGTCACATTTGGTCAAGAACAAAGTGTACTCCTTGAGAGCAGATTTGTCTTCAGATTTCACTTCAGGCAAGGCTTCAGCTGTTTAGAGTAAGCCATCACATATGGATTCCCATACTCACCCTCTAACAATTTTCTTGCATGTACATGGCCTTCCTTTGGGTTCATGTGTATAAAGGTGCTTACAATCTATTTAGGTCTGCCTTCTGTAAACTGTTAAAGATAATACAGACGGTCATCATGTGCCTCAGTGTTGTCCTCTGCGCTAGGTGATTGGGTGCCGTGCGTTGTGGGTTCGAGTCCCGGTTGATACCATCGTATTTCTATACCATGTCGAAATGCATGATAAAGCCTTATACTTCAGAGAATAACCATTGAAAGACTCTATCTTCTGTGGTGGAAGTGCTGCGCATTTATTGTTGTCATCACTCCTTAGCAACCATTTTTTGTGAGTACAGCGAGTACAAAGCAAGGTCGATTTCAGTTGATTTCGTCGCTAATTTTGGAACGTCCGTGGGAAAACAGTCGTAACCAAAGCATGCATGTATGATAAAGGCTGCGCAACTCGTCAAAATATGGAAAACATCACTCGAATACGACGCGGTATCGCCCAAAAATCGTGTAATAACCCCTAAGTATCGTCGTTGATGTTTTCAGGCAATGGCAATATTGCATGCTAATTTCTGTATTCGCTGCATATTTTTGCCATTTAGGTTGAATTGCCGTCATTTATTTTCTAGAATTTCAATGATAGATTATGTAGCAATTTAATTCGGAAATGCAAAGTTCACCAACGAAAATCATTTAAAACAGGTTATAACATGATTCTGATCAGTTTATTGTAACAGGGCCGCAAAGAGAGGCCGTCTGATGCAAAACAAACACTTGTTATTCCCGTTTGTAGCTCTAAAGCAAACGATTTTCTAATTCCGGCTTGAGTTGACCGTTCGTTCTCGTGAGATTTGGCTTGTTTCAAAATGGCGGCGCACAGCGATAACCGACTTTGGCTTCCGGAAGTGATCGAAATTGATCATTTCGAACGAAATTTCTCACTTTCTTTGGAACAGAGAGATTCTGTTGTCGGAATAACATATTATCGTGTAGGATTTGTGGTAGATGACATCTTTAATGTCACGAAATCCGTACCCCTGGGGTGAAAATTAGCAAAAGTTCAGCCAAGAGGTGTTATATCCGCACCCAAATACCCGCACCGTTTATAATGAATACATCGGAAGACAGCCTCGTGGACAATCTGTCCCATAACAGTTGTATTAAGCAAGTGTCGAAAATACAGTATCTTTTCGATAGGATTCAACTCACAACGTATGGTACCCAGTCACCCAGCGAAGACATCACAGTCAAACTGCTCGGGCAAATCCCCATCCTAAGAAAGAATTGTTTAACAGCTGAGCTAAGTTGTTACACTTATTCTGACTGCGACCCCTCCAAACGTTATAGGGTTTATTAAGCTCTCAGACGTACATAGCCGCTATCAAACATTGCGCACAAACTTTGACAAAGTAATAAACATTGCTTAACTGAGCATGAGACAGCCTCGGGGACAATGCTGTCCACCAGTAAAGCTAGCAACGAAAATTCAAAGATTCTACCCAAATTCTCACAAAGTTTCATATGTCCTGATTTAGGGAAAATTTTCATAGTGTAACCAATTTTTTGCCGGACTAACTCGAAAACAAGTATGAATTACATAAGGATTTGTTTATTCTCTGGGGCATCCAATCTGGATTTCAATTGTTGATATGTACCGGGCATATAAAAAACTTACGGATGTGTAGAATCACGAAAGGCTAGACAAAACACAAGTAAGCAGTATGTTACTTAAAATTGAATGTATTATCTCCAAAACTCTATACAGTAAAGTCACTTCACAGCAAATTTTGCAGAAAATAAATAATACATCATATAAGTGCAACATTCAACACAGGGGGGGCTATAATTGTACACAGCTTTTACAGAATGAATTGCCAAAATGTGCAACTGTTTGTCAGCATAAACTCGCTATGTATCACTATATTGTACATACGCGACTAGTAAATGAGTCACTGGATCAACTGGTTTTCGAGTAACTCAAAATACACAATTGATTCTAAACATCTGCTTATTTGCCTAAATGCAACTTATGTAACCGGGCACAAAACTCAACTATCAACAATCTCGTACAATCTCTGACTAAATGTGCTACACAATATTCAGCAACCTTATAAACCAAGGATATTATGCAAACAAGGAAATAATTATAAACAAAATATAACATAGACTCTGATACATATTGTAGACTCTGAATAATCACACCAAGTTTCTCAGCAATGCAAGTAAATATTCAGTTCTCATATAATAATCATCTCCATAATAATTCATATACACAGAACATTACAGTTCACAGCTGCTTGAATAAACGGCCTATCTTCACGCGTCGTCTGCTTCCAAACACAGTCTCTCAATGCATTAGTTCAACTTCTCTTCATTCAACAGGTTGGAACAAGTGCACCCATTGTGGATTCACACTGATGTTACACACTCGTGGCAGGAAATCACTGCAGACCATAAACTCGTTGTTACACACTGGTCAGGTACTCACACTCTGGCTGTCCAAGTGCCTTAGGCCTTAAAACTGCTAGGCAACTGTAACATTAAGCACTCTCCAGCACTCTCCAGCATACATATACAAGTGCAACAGTTTCTGCTAAACAGCTTCTAAATTCAAGTAAAGAGTTTCTCAAACACAGCGACTTATCTGCATTGGTTGTTTAGCCAACAGCACAGTCTCACCACCAGTACATGGACTTCATACTAGCATAGTAATACCAGTGAATGAGACAGCAATATCAGAACATACACGTGTCCGTGGTCAGCACATTCAAGGCACAAAATCTGACTTCAGAGGTCCACAAATTCACCATTCTGGCTAAAACTTCATAGGAATGTTCTGTACATCAGGATAGCATACACATTTCAACCTCAGTAGCTGTTCGGTTCCAAACTGCAAACTCACTGCTGTCCAAAATCATCTCAACTCAGCAGCCCAAAAATCGTGATGCCACTGCATACCGTTATGGTGTGACTCCCAAAGATACGTGTCTCTCAGAACTATTTATCATTAGGACTACTTCATTCAAATTAGAAGTGATTAATAATTTTTGACCAAATAGGCGTATTGATGCATCTGATCACTTACAGTGGTTAGAAATATTTTTACAGTAAAGTGACATTTTTGTAAAACACCACGTATTGCAAAATCAATACTTCACATGGACATACTATTCTATTTTCCTGTGTTCAAGGCCACTAGCGTGCAAAGTCAATATAAGGGATTTCCCACTCTTAGATTGCAAGGACAACCCATATCTAGCGCAATCTGTGGCCACAACACACATTTCTGATACCTATCACCACCTATGACCAATCACACACGTGTTTGCAAATATGTGGTTACAATAGCAATGTTTTAGAAAAGAATTCTCATTATTCAAACTTGCCATTGGCACCAAACAGTGCCAGTAATCATTTAATAAAGTGTTTGCTTACATGAGTCGCCTTTCTCTAGACAAACCACAGTTTTAGTGCCAGGTTGTAAATCACATTTTGACCTGCCGCCGCCTTTAAATTTGCAGTTAAACAGCCAAGAAGATAGATACATAGGAGGGAAATGTTACTCTGCAAATACTATGCTGCTGAGTAAGGTCAGACTTCGATACTGAAGTTATGTCATAAAATTTTCGTACCTTATTACACAGTTTGTTCAAATTTAACAGTGAGAAATAGAGTACAGTACAGATCACACCTCTGAATTATAGTAAGTATTAACATACCTTTCCAAGATATGCTTCGGCACTTTCCTTCATCTTGAGGAGAACCATGGAACTGATTTCTTCCGGGTAGAAGGTTCTTTCTTTTCCTTTGCACTCTACTTTAATCTTTGGTTTACCTTCGTTATTAATAACTTTAAATGGCCACAGTTCCATGTCTTGTTGGACTACTGAATCTTCAAATCGGCGACCAATTAAACGCTTGACGCCTTGAAAATGATATTTGTTAACGATGGATAACAAATTAAGAAAATTTGTCGACTGAAGGTCACCCAGGTCTTACTTAATACAACACATTATTAAAAATCATGACAAGAAGACCTGCCTACCAATATGAATTTTAATTTAGTGCCAGGTTGTAAATCACATTTTGACCTGCCGCCGCCTTTAAATTTGCAGTTAAACAGCCAAGAAGATAGATACATAGGAGGGAAATGTTACTCTGCAAATACTATGCTGCTGAGTAAGGTCAGACTTCGATACTGAAGTTATGTCATAATTTACCAGAAAAGAACATGATGACGCGAGCAACGGCAATGCAAATGTTAAAATCCTAAAGTGATGATTTATCATACTTTTATTTCTCCTAAACAAAGTAAAGTATCAATATGTATTGTACATAAACGATTTATAACGACAAAGACAGTCATAAAATTATCAAGAGGAACTGATATTGGTGTTAGAAGAGATTATTTTAATAACCTACCGAACACAGTATTGGTTGGGTTCATGGCAACTTGATTCTTGGCAGCATCTCCGATGAGAAGCTCTGTATCTGTGAAAGCCACATAGCTGGGAGTTGTACGGTTTCCCTGGTCGTTGGCTATGATTTCAACTTTGCCATGCTGGAACACACCAACGCAGGAGTAGCATGTACCCAAATCAATACCAACGGCAGCCATAGTTTCTTTAAAAATCTAGAAGAGGTAAAGAAATGCATTACAACACTATGTATTTCTGGATCATTGTTTAGCATATTTCACATTGAACTTTTCGATGACGCGGACATTGCTCGTATCATTCAGCTAATTACCTTTTACCCTGTGTGTATCAAAGATAATTCTACAGTTATCCGAAAGGCGATATCAATACGAATGCACTGCTCTTTATATAAAATAGTTGTAGTTTTAGCCTTGCCAAAGGGCCGCGGGTGGTATGTGAGCGTCATAATGTTGGGTTATGGGTAGGCTAGACCCAATGTTGGGAACAATCACAGTCAAACGAAAAAGCAGAGAGAGCTGGCAAACATGCATACTATGAGAAACGCACAGATAAGGCTCGCATATAATATTGTCGCTAGTGTTTATAAACATATATTGTAATATAAAGTTATTCACAATTTAAATACTTGAATTTAAATTCGCAGAGGAGGTTATGTCCCGTCTAGGACAATATTGAAGAGTACCATGTACGAAGATATTAATTTCGATATTTTCTTAATAATTGTACACCGTTTTGGTCCAATATTACCAGAAAAAGGCGAAATTATAGCGTCTTGAGGAATCGTGTCGCGCAATGCATCGAGCGATTGCGAGCAGACTGAGAACGAAAACTTCAGTAGAAAGAAACTTCAACCTGTGCAGCGCAGTGCAAGTAGCAGAAATTGTAGTAGTAAAGCAGCATAATTTCACTCAGGTTCACAGATATTGGACTGGCCATTAGTCTCTCCATAAATTACTGAATGTTAAGATGTATATTTTGTTTTGTGAAAAAAGGAAAAACTTTCCTTGTCTTTTCTATTGAATTGGCGTATTTCAGCTTTGAGTTCAATGCTGAAATAGCTTCAATAACACCTACAGATATTGTACTCAGCGTCAAAGCTTTTAAATGCCGCGACCTCTGATACCGAAACTTACTGAAGCTCCTTAGGTTACAGATGCAGGTGTATAAATGTGAAAACAAAAAGTGAAAAAAACTAGTAAAATACACAGCTTACTATGAGATACTCAGCAACTCGTCAGGCTGTGCACAAAACACGCGTTGCTACATTCAACAATGTGACAGTCCTTTTTCTTTGTCGCAATAAGTCAGAAAGTGTTCCTAGAGAGAAGTTTAGTCAAGATTTCCTCTTACTTACCAAGCATAGCCAATCTATGAAATACATACGAGAGATAAAAGCTTTTGCACGTTTAGTACACCATTGTTTACTGGTATCAAATTTTAAACGATACCTCTTGTTCTCATTAATTGGCAATGTATCACAAAAACATATTTTAGCTTAAACATTTTGAAGGAACATACTTTCTTACTACTATATGCATAGGGGTGCCTACATGTCCGTCCCCAGGGGTGGGTAGAGGCATTTTGTTTTATTGCTACTAAAGATCTATTCTACAAACCTTTGGTGACTTGGTCTTATCTTAACACTGCCGCTGTAAAAGTTTTATCAACATGCTGCGTCTATTATCTAAAGAGTTTGATTACCTAATGCGCAAAGAAAGCAGGTGTAGATTACTAATATGTGGACCCTATGACCAGATTATACTGGATTGACTTTGACAAGTCAACAACGAACGCGGCAGCTCTTCTTTTATACCTTGCTGGTGCGTTAGTTGTTGACTTTGTCTAAGTTAATCCGGTGATAATCTGGTGACAGCGTCCACAGATCAGGAATTTACCCTTGCTTGCTTTGACTCATTAGGCAATCAAACCACAGGCGTAATGTGATTGGGTAGTTTTAAGTGTAAAGTTTGTGCTGTGAATTTAGTAGACTACCCCAAAGGTGTGAAACAGACTTGTCCGGCCTGCAATAAAACCACCCGTTCTGGTCGAAAAATAAACACAATTCCACATTCAGTTACCTATTGTCCAAAAACACTCATGTCCCAATAAAATGAAAGCATCAGAAGAAATCTGGCGCATTTTGATTTGTGTTTCTGATGTCCACCGTTGTAATAACTCAACTCATTATCATTATGGAACGCCGTCCACATCATTGATTGTCTGTAAGAAATGCCACCAACGGCATCAGATAAGGATTCACCACTTTCTATGTTTCTAAGTATGTTTTTGGATAGTAGAGGGCCTTCCACATCAAACGAGGTAACTGAATGTAGGAATTATTTTTATTTTTCGACTGGGATGGGTGGTTTTTATTTGCAGGCCGAACAAGTTTCTTTTACACCTTAGAGGGATAGCCTTTGGATGGGAACGTCAGAACGTAGCCTAACTCTACACTAAAACTACCCAGTCCACATCACGCCTGTGAATCAAACGCATCTGATAGACGAAGACAGTGACAAAACTTCGCGTAAGTTAGTGGGTATGTGTCAATATGTACGGACTGATAACAATGAATTTTGAATTTGACGCCTAAACCGAGCACGGCCAGTGATTGGACAAAAACGCCATTCCACTTATCAAGTACACCCCAACTAAGTGTAACATTTTGTTGATCGGGTCCTGAACGTTATTTTAGAACAACTTCAAACGTTAGCTGAGCACAATCGCCTTAGTTTTCTAGACAAAGAAAATAGAAATATTTCTCTAGCACTTTACAAAGTGTCGCATGACTATGCTTCCTCAAAGAAGCAGGTCTTTAGTTATGATTTGATTGATGTAAGTACTTTACTAGAAAGTCTTTTCCACAAGGAAACAGATGCATTCATCTGTGCTGTCATTGGTCTAGTGTTTATATGAATATGGGTTGCAACGGAAAAAAGAGTTGTTTTTTTTCCGTCGTTATGTACGAGAGCTACGGCTGCTGCTACAGCAACATATGAGAAAGAACGATTGTCATAGAATTTGAGTCTTGTTCGTTGAGTTTCAAGAGAAACTTTGTCACTTGACGGAGAGATCTAAATTCTGGTTTATGAAATCGAAAACTTTAGTGTATACACAGTCCCTCATAGCAGGACTGATTATTAATTGCGTATTACTGTCAGTTAAATTGTTTCGGGTTTATTGGAGGATTATCGAGCAAATTAAGATATAGTTCCCCTTAGCTATGAGTACACGGATAACCTACTTGCATTTTTTGGCAGTTCTGTATCCTTTTGGGCGTTTTTTAATCTATTAGAAGTTTCTGTGCAAGTAGCAAAAAACCGTAACAACACAAATAAGCCACAAAAATACACAAACCTAAATGCTTTTCGTATGGATTTGCACTAGGTTCCCCTCAATTGTAGGGCAGTATGGGCCTGATGGGCACTGCAAAGGTCTAAAACAATGTCAATCGCAGCGTACTTGAATTTGGCCGGCAATGTTGGCCATGAATTGCCTACAGCCTCCGTGTGTTCCCGGCGTTACGCAGGCTAGCCGGCATCTGAGCATTTTTCTGTGATTTAATATACAGTGAATATGTCAGCATATCAAAATAAGACTACAATATATCAAGATTGGACCACATATATATTTTACATGGATATACTAGGTCTACATTAGATAAAAAATAAAAACAGTTCACCGCCGGCTACGTACAAAGCTGGGATCGAGGTACGGGCCGGGGTACGGGCGGAGCGAATCTTTGACCCTGGGAAAGCTAGCGCTTACAAACAGGCGAAGTCGGTCAATTTTTGTTTTAGTGTTATGTCCCATTGGCCGAAATGTTCTGCACCTGTGAATGCCGGACCCTTGTCCATAACAACGGAGAAAACATCAGTTTTGTAGTCATTCAAGTTACTTAAAACTGGACCACTGATACAGGTCATACCGTCGTACCGATCGACACGAATCAAAGCGTAACACTCGTCGCTGACTAATGCATACTACAAAAATGTCAGCTAAGAGCGTACTGACATACGCGAGTGCGATAATGTATGGCCGTACTTTGAGGAACTGTGGGGCTTAAATACTCGAAAATTCCAAGTGTTGTAAGGCATTTCCTCTCATTTTCGACACAAAATGGTGACTTGGGTATTTAACAACAAACCATGCACTTTTTAATAGTTTGCTAGTATCCATTTCAACTCATGGACAATGGACACATCGTCAGGTGTCGCCGTTCTCAAACTACCGAAATTTCAGTAGTTATGGTCTGACCGGGTGGGAATGCAGAGAAATACTTTGACGAGCCAAGTGTAGAATATTGGATAACGTGGGGATAATTTGTTTGCGGTCCTGCCAGCCTGATCCGACACATTTTGAAGTTTTATCGCCCTTGTGAAGATCTTGATTTGACAAATTTTATTTTTAGTAAGACTTAGACAACACATTTAATGTACTGTGAAAAATATCATAAAACAAATATCAGAAATAGACTCAACATAGTCGAAAACATGGGTGTAAACACAACGTGTAATTAAATGCAGATGATAATCTTCCAAAAATTCGATGACTACATATTTCCGGAAGTCGATTTGGCGGCCAACTTGAAACATGGCCACCATATTGGATGTTTGCGTGACCAGCGTGCCATGCCAGTTTTAATACTCGTATCACAATAAAATTTGAAATATTCTCCCACTTATCTGCTCTACCATTACTTTTCTTGAAGGCAGCTTATTTTGGCACAATTCTTCGACTTTCCGCTCTCTCTCCCCCCCCCCTCTCTCTCTGCTCTATTTTTGTTGTTCGAGCTTCTTTTGTCTTAATTTCTTCGTTTCTGAAATTCATTTCTTTTTGTCCATTAGTTCTCTGATGTTTATGATGTTTCATTTTGCTTGAATTTGCGTTCTTTACTTCTTCCTTCGCTTTCAGCAACTTTCAAATGACATGTTTGATTATCACATGTTTACTTTCTTTGGCTAAAAATTGTTGCAACTCTTGTCCTCCATAACCTAATTTCAAGCCAAATTGAATATGGATTATTCTGTCAAGTCAATGGTATTGAACCAATGCAAATCTTTGTGCTAGCATTAACCATAGACCTTAGGGTCTATGCATTAACACTCCGATAATTTCATTCAAATAGCTGTCTGTTATATTTTATATTTATTTTTGTCTTTACATGTGCATATTGAAAAACAAATTTTACACATTTAAGAATGTCACCCTGACGTGTCTACGAAAACTCAAGTACTGAAGGGGTGACTTACTGTCTTGAACAGTAAATACTGGTTGTGAGAATACAGTTCAATAAATTTCGTTTGTGAATTTACCGGTGGTCACTCATGTTGCTAATGGCTAGTGTAAATTGAAGAGAAAAGCTTCTCGCTGTTACGAGACGACTCGTCCGTTTGTGTGGTATCCTTGGTTTGGGCGAGTCGCTTCCATCACTTTGATTAATGTAAAAGTAAAGCAGTGTAGCCTAAATGCACAGCTACAGCTTCATTTTTACCTGAATTTTACTGGTAAAATAGCAATACGAACACCACGGCACAAACCAGTGAAATCCCAATAACTAGAAATATCAACAATACCAAATATTATCCTAATAGCCAAGCAGCGCAATATAAAATTTTCCGAATATGAAGTTTCACATAATATTCAAATTGTTAATCGTAACTTACAACTTACAGATGGTAGAATGTTGCTCAGGTATGTCTACCAGGATTCAAAAATTAAGTGGATGGTCTGTGCCACAGATCAGTATCATCATACATATACAGGTGTTGCTATTATTGTAATACACGGCTAGCATAAACAGAAAACACCGACAAAGATAAGACAGAGCGTCTTTGTGTATGGTAGCCGAAATATGAGCCCATTCAATTCAATTCATATTGGAAATGAAGCCTGATACAAATTATCTTATATCATGCTACCATACGCCATTCTGGTTGGACGAGAGGTCATTTAATCGCTAAAATACTGTTTTAGCAGTGCTAAAACGGGTCTCTAAACCGGCGAATTCGAAAATTGCCCAGTTGGTGCATTTGAACTGTACCTATCTAAACTGAATCCGAAACAGTCCGCTTTGTTTCAAAGACTGAAGCCCGAATTTCCATACACAGATTAAGAATAGTTTGTAGCTCATCTCTTGATGAAAATAAGTTGGGGTCGATGATGAAAGAAATCTCCAAAGCAGCACATTGAGTACAATGTACAAAAATTAGAGCAACAGCGTACTCTTTGCTTGATTCAGCGGGAGTCGAGAAACGACACATATTGTACTTCACCGCTAATAAAGATGAAGTCAGTAATCGTTCATACAGAAATAAGTTGTTTCTTTCTTAAGTAAAGAGATGTCAGATATCCTTTCCCAAAGTTTGGACTGTAACAGACTAGGTATTCCAAAGATATAGATCAAGAAGTTTAGAATAACAATGAGATGATTCCTACGACGAAAGTTGACATAAAATGCAACGAGCAGTGTCAGCGTCGAGCTTTCACCGAATCGAACAACACACTGCAAAAGTGTTCATCACTGTTGCATTGATGAGACTTCTGGAGTATTTCGAAACTGCACGTTTTCTAGTTCAGATAACGTCCAAATTATCCATCAAAAGTATCACCTGTGACCTCACTGTACTACCTGTATTTACGAAAAAAAAATTACTTTTTTTTTAATTTGCATTGAACTTTAACCCGTTTTCTATATCTGCAACAGATTCTTTTTAACATGTTAGTGTTCGCGTTGAAATGTGAAGAAAATACATTGTTCAGGCAAAAACATTATGGTTCCGATAATATGCTTTTAAGGATGGGTAGGGAAAAATTGTAATTTTTTATTAGTTTCACAAAAAAAAAACAGTAAAGCATGCAAGCAAATTGCAAATGTTCACGCAACTAATTCTCTTCAATTTTTCTAATATGGAAATGATATTGAAAACACTTGTGCTTGGTACCGCATGTAGAATAGCTCGCCATGTCGCTGACAAGAACATACCAGCGCAGGCTTCACTTTCCTAAGTTGAACGTAACTCTAAGGGTTTTACTTTTTTCAATGGTATTTTCTTAAATTTGATGCAAAAAGTACAATTTGTGTTACTTCCGTGTTGACGGACTCATAAAATGGTCGGAAAGGTTTAACGGAGGGTAGGTCGGTTATCGGAACCACACAAGTTTTTTCATTGGCCTCTTGAATGTAGTATATGTGTTGTCCTTGAGTAATACGTGTGCGTTGTCAACGTAATCTGAATCCCACCTTTACTATAAAATGCCCAGTCTCGAGCGCTGAATTTCCGACGTTCGATCTCTCAGACGTCCATTTTCTGCATTTTGGGCTTAAACAGGCGAAACTACCTCAATAAGAGACTGAGACAAACAAGTTGATATAATATAATATAATATAATATAATATAATATAATATAATATAATATAAATATAATATAATATAATAGCAATAACCCCCTTCGCAGGCGGGTATACACTCTATTTGGTTCCATTCTCAACATATAGCACGAGCCGATAGGCGAGTGCTAAATGTCTCGAATCTCGTGTATACCCGCCTGCGGCGGGGGGTTATTGCTAAAATATATCCTTATTACAAACACCTTAGTCGTCCGACTGCTTAATATTCACACTTCTGACTGCATATAATACTTCAAAAACACTGTGTGCCAGGCCAGTAAGAAGCTGTCCCTAATGCTTGGTATGAAACGAAGAGGAGTGTGATTGTGTGAGAAATGTACGAAGACAAAGAGTGTACGTGAACTGGTCTGAAACTTTTTAAAGTACCTACAAAACTCAAATGGTATAGTTAATATTATAATGAAAATGTAATAAAAAATAACGTCAATGAAACTTTGCTCACATTTTATTACAAGTGGAAAGCCAGACCGAGTGTATGCACCGTCCATTGAAGTATGAAATGGTTGGCAACTGTTGCAACAGTTGATCGCACACACTTACACCATACTATGACAGATGGAGAAACTTCCAATCCAAACACAAGTTAACCATACCACGAAGCCTGTTGTATCAGATATGTATATCTGTTTTAAAGTCCTTCTGACCAAATTTAAAAGTATCAAACCGTGGGTTTGTACAGAAACCATTACTTGAATTATACGGACAAACATTTCTATAAATATACAATATGACAATGGAAAGGAACAAAATCCTTTCTAACAAAATTTCCAAGCATTTCTTTCATACAACATTGTCATATTTACATCCAAAGATGAAAGAGTTGGTAATTAATAATTTTACCTTCATGTCTATACAGATAACACTTTTTGTGAATATACTTATGTTACCCTGCATTTTGTTAATGAGAGGCTGCTTGTTTACAAGATCTGTATACCAACACGTCTTTTGGATTCACTCATGGCGACTTTCAAGCACCATGTATGTTCGTAGCCTTGCCAAGACAATCTGACCAATGTCTATTGAGATTTTCACCAAATTAACACTTTTGTTGCTCATTCGCGTTTTAGTAACGTTGAGTACATTTGAACAACTACTAGTCTACAGTTGAGCATGTATCTACCGAAAATACACATGTAAATTTTCAACAATTCTTAATGTTTTCGTAATCGAACCAGGGACTTTAAGAATATTATATTTGACATTTTGTTTTAAATAAAACAGGCAAAACGTGGTCTCAATTACTAGATCTGTACCCCAAAACATCATTTTAACACAACATATAAATATTTCATGCTAAAGTTTTTGTAAAACAGTGTGTCAGCTGCACAAAACTCCTGTCTTCAAGTTTTCTCATATTGACATATCGAAATTTCATCGATAATTTTGATATACATGTATGGTAATCAGATGATCCTTGAGAACTTAAAATCCAAATTTGATACCTGGTATCTGATATGTGATTGCTGCATACAAGACTTTTAACTAATAATCGAGAAAAAAAATCAAAAATACATACATACCAATTTTATGCTTTTCAACCAAAATATAGCATACATTGTCCCTCCAAACATTGTACCAAATAACATAGTAATCACTCACTTATCAATAGAAATATTGCAGATTATGAAAAATCATATTTTTTCTTATTCTTTTATCAACATCTACAAGATTCCATTTTATTACAGATAACCATCTAAGCATTCCACATTTCGAAGCTGGCCACATTTAATGTTGAAATTATTCAGTTATGAGCTCCACAAACTTGGTCTTCAGTAAGACTGACGGATGGATGGACCTACATACAGCCTTACATACACAGACTTGCAGAGTGATGACATTGACTCCCTATACCTTGACCCATGGAGCGTGATAAAGATATAACAAACAACTGAATGTAATGGTAAAATAGTTAAATATACAGGCACTCAGAGTGAATATAGTACATCAATTTTATTACTTTCTTGTTCTCTTTCTATTTCTGTGATAATTTTAAAGACAATGGCAGCTTATGTGATAACAAAATTGTTATCATTACAGGGCAAAAGCTATTTTTTCTTTCATGAACAATATATTACATTGACTGAAATGCATACCATAAAACTGATGTTTACATTTTGCCCATGCACCAGATAAATGGAGATGTTACACGTAGGGAAAAGTAAACATTGTTTTATTCCAGTACAACTGGTGCATCCACTTCGGAACAAATTACAAAACCAATATTACACAGGGTGATGACATTGAGGTCACCTTAAGAATTTTAACTGTGGTGAACTTGACTATTTCTTTCTCATCCTGACCTGACCTGGGATCTTCAACTGAGATACACTGCGCTGTTAACTGTGTGCACAAAGACATCGGGAGTCGACCATTTAATACCCGGGGGTTCTGGTAGCATTATATTTTTACCTGATCCATTGTACCTTTTACCCACATTCCCACCTTTTCTCTTTGTCAAGCCTACTCTGGCTTTTTTTTAAATTGACATTTGCTGGAATGTTCTTCCAGACCCCAAGGATATCAGATGGTCCACCCCTTGGTATTGACCATGTTTACATAAAGCAGATGGCAGGAAGTGTAAAATATTTGAACTCTTAACAACCTTGATACTTATGTTTCACATGTTTAAAAGTAATAGGATGATCGATTTCAGAGGAATAATTTTTTGACCAAAATAGGAAAAAATTACTCCAAAACGTTAAATATGAAAACTTTACCACAATTTGAAGACAGTCAAGTAACGTTGCCTCTAGTTATATGCATACCAAGTTTCAAAACAATCGGACAAGTA
The DNA here is from genome assembly GCF_041260155.1 of Ptychodera flava. Taxonomy (NCBI): domain Eukaryota; kingdom Metazoa; phylum Hemichordata; class Enteropneusta; family Ptychoderidae; genus Ptychodera; species Ptychodera flava. The sequence goes on from NC_091945.1 coordinate 26,028,253, forward strand.
ATTTTAGAGAAAATGATTTTTGAACCATAGTAAGTATACTGAAAGTCAAGTTCAACTTCTTGATTATATACAAGTTTTTTTCGGAAGGCTGTGTTCTTGCATCTTCAATCAATCACCATGTCCTTATAGTTTTCTTAACATTGAAGTTTCGATAAAAATTATAACACCACTCAACAAACTCGCGAAGAGCTGGACCATGATGATATTCTTATCTCTGTAGAAGTGACAGCAGAGCTCTATAGTCGACAAACTTTACAAGATAGCTACCTTCGTGTTATCTTTTACAATTATCAGTGTGTAGGTCTACAACAGAGGAGATAGGACGCAACCCTGACGAGAAAAAACTTTTGCTTTTATCAAATGCGATATCAGACCATTGACAGAAACTCTTTGTGATCCATTTGTGAGAAAGACAAGAATCAAAAGTAGAAGTTGACTACCAATATTGATTTTGAGAGTTTCATTTGTAAGGATGAGGAGGTTGTATTGTATTGAAAGCAGTAAAGAAATCAGCAAACATGATTCTTGCATTAGCATCTGTTTTTCTTTGTTTTTTTCTTAATGTTTGTACAGTTCATTAAGAATGAAAGCTTAGCATCTTCATCATCTTTTCTTGGTCGATATAAAATCTTACAGTATCTAGTTTATGTTTAACCATAGCCAGAATGTTCTCATTACCAAGGAAATAAGAGCAACAGGCCGAAAGCTATTGAGTTCCTTTCGATTAGTTTTCTTTAAGAAGGTTATAAATTTTTTTCCACATGGCTGGAATAGTGACCTTGTAAGGAGAAACTTGAAAGAAATGTTCGAAGACTCCACTGTGCTGATCAGCACAAAACTTCAGGATGCGGCCAGAAATGCCATCAGGACCTGGACTTTGTTCACAGTTAACGATTTTAACATTTTAACCACTATGTCATTTTCACCAGATAGCGTGAACTCGAGAGATATGACTGTTTTAAAGGGAAAAGTTGGGTTGAAAAATCAGCTGTTTCAAAGTGAGTTTAAAATTTATTAAGGACCTTTGGCAACGGCACGGTGTCCATACCATTTAGATTAACCTTTGACCCTACTGGGTTAGAAACCTTATCCACTGCTGCACTACATAAATACCTTGCCATGTTGCACGGAAATTTCCTGAAAAACGTTTATGTATTTTTCGTAATTAATCTAACTTTGCTTGTCTGATCACCCCTTTGACTTCTTATTTTTTAGCATCTTCTAGACTGGCATACGCCGAAAAAAGATTCGCTTCTTTTTATTGAGTATACGGCTAGTTTTCAATCGGGTTCGAACCCACAACATACGGCATCAGTCGCCTAGCGGAGAGGCCACAGAGAGAACCGCTCGGCTAAATCTCCACTCCCAAAAAAGAGCGGTTCAATAGCCGGCTAAGTTGTTACATTTTTCTGACTGAGACCGCTCCACACATTGTAGAGTTCGTGAAGCACTCACACACGCATGCTCACTATCACACATCGCACATACAAACTTTATCGAGGTGAAGAAACGAATTTCATTGCTTTAACTGGGCGAGCGCCAACCTCGGGACATTCTGTCCACCAGCAGAGTTACCAACCGGGGTAGAAAATACGGCTAGTTTTCAATCGGGTTCGAACCCACAACATACAGCATCAGTTGCCTAGCGGAGAGGCCACAGACAGAACCGCTCGGCTAAATCTCCACTCCCAAAAAAGAGTGGTTCAATAGCCGGCTAAGTTGTTACATTTTTCTGACTGAGACCGCTCCACACGTTGTAGAGTTCGTGAAGCACTCACACACGCATGCTCACTATCACACATCGCACATACAAACTTTATCGAGGCGAAGAAACGAATTTCATTGCTTTAACTGGGCGAGCGCCAACCTCGGGACATTCTGTCCACCAGCAGAGTTACCAACCCAGGGTAGAAAATACGGCTAGTTTTCAATCGGGTTTGAACCCACAACATACGGCATCAGTCGCCTAGCGGAGAGGACACAGAGTAGGCCACAATGTAGGCTTCAAATTGTTTTCATGCATGACCTATCATAGTGGAAGTTGATTAAACTATAAGCTAGCAATGCTGTATGCCGACCAGTTCTTGTCAGCTTTTGTTGCTCTTTGAATCCGCTGAATGACTGGTTTATCGATGAGGGCATGCATTGCAACACGGTGATCTGATGATCGAAGGGAAGGCAATGCAAAATATTTCATCAAATCGAGTTGGAGACGAAACATATTGGTGGATATTTTTTGCACTCTTGCAAGAGTCAGATTGACTGAAATCGCCAATTGCAAGTTTAAACCTTGGAGCGTCTGAGGCAAGTGATTTCAATTTCTCTAGAGTATTGTATACGTATTCAGCTGCTCTAGAAGGATGTACATAAACAAAATTGAAGAACACTTGAGAAAATTCTCGAGAATGTGGAACAGACCAGAAAAATGAACAAAGAGTTCAAATCAGGTGTGTACATTCTATTACGGACAATCACTGTTTTACACCATCGCTGATTTACATGAAAACACACTGTAATCTTTTCCAGTCTTGTGTTTGAGCATGTCAAAACGAATAGGTGTTGCATAACCATCAATAAATAAATCTTTATCACATACCTGTTCATCCAGTTTCAACGAAAGCGTTAAGACACGAATTTTTATATTCGTTCATGTAGTTCACATTAGCTTGCAGTTCATCAGCTTGTGCCCGTAGTGAACAAACTTTTGTGTTTTGGAATTGAAATTATCGGGTATTGTGTACTCTAAATATTCATTATTATGCAAAGGTGTCACGCAAATGATTGTCCGTGGTTGAAATGTTGATATTTCACAGTAATTATTAGTATTCAGAGCAAACCTCTTCATAATTCAAATATAGACATGTATTTGAACTCAGGGTATTAACCTTTTCAGGTTCATTGTTCATTTTGTTGTGTGTTTTTTTTTTAGTCCCCACGGAGACCGTCCGGGGGACTTATAGGTTTGGTCATGTCCGTGCGTGCGTGCGTGCGCCCATCCGTTCACGCAGATATCTCCGACATGCCCTAGTCAATTTCTTTCAAACTTTGCATAAGGATAGCACCCTACCCCATACAGATGCAAGTCGATTTGTTTCACAATGCGATCAAATTTGGCCGTGTTAGAGGATTTTTTAGTTTACACCTTCATAGACTCCCATGTATAGGGCCAAGAAAAATAAAAATTTAGTTTCTCATCGTATTCATATTGCAAAAAGGATGCAGTGACACAGTTTTTAGTCCCCACGGATGAAGTCCAGGGGGCTTATACATTTGGTTATGTCCGTCCGTTCACGCAGATATCTCAGATATTTTGACAAAATGTCACGTGACCAGTGTGACCTATGACGTCAAATGTACATATTCGCCCATAACTCAGTAGCCACAAGTTCTACAACCTTCATATTTGGTATGATGGAAGACCTTATGACGCCACATACTGTACCTCATTAATAATGCGCATATCTATATATTCAGAGCTGGATTGCTGATTTTTGGTATATGGGATAACTATAGGATAGAAATTGTTTGACCAAATGTCATGTGACCTCGATGACCTTTTACCTAAAATCTACGTTTATGTCAATAAATAAGTAAACACAAGTGCTATGTCCTTTACATTTAGTAGGATGGGAGACCTTATGACAACACACGCTTTACCTCATTAATCATGCACATATCTAATTCTGGGCAAGCAAATAGAGATAGATGTCTGATTTTTGGCATATAGGGATTAACTAGCAATACAATTTTTTTTTTAAATTTCACGTGACCTCGATGACCGTTGACCTTGATTATACATATATATGCATAACTCAGTAACCACAAGTTCTATACCCTCCAATTTTGATAGGATATTAGACCTTAAGATGTCACATCTTGTACCTCATTTATTATGCACATATGTATTTCTTGGCTGGCCAATACTGCTAGAGGTCTGGTCTTCGACATGCCTCATGTGTTTCAAATTGGGAACAACAACATAGACCTATGTGCCCATAGATCTCAACATATACACTCCGGTGATACTTCTTAATGACCACATTTCCCTGCCCCATCAAGACTAATACTCCTATTACAAGTGGGGACTATGTCATTGTCAATGACTTGTTTAATATAGATGTGAGCCCTGGATATTAGCTCATGTCCGTTAATTTTCAGATAATATCACTTTTAGTTTAAGTTCATGAGACGCTCGCTGATGCCAGATATTTTAAAATTGCATTATCTTCAGACACCGTTTACTGCTTCATTACTCGTTATTACATTTTAGATTCTGGTTAATGTGTGCTAATTCTCTGATAAAGTTAAGTCAAAATAAATAAATATAAACCCAAATAAATTCTCAGTTAATGTTTTCACAATTGCTAATGCTGGATAAGTTATGAGATTATTTGTAGGATATGATGAATGGATAAATTCAAAATCATTTTTACACACTCGTACAAAATATCTCACAAATCATAATCGTCGTACTGATTCTATGTTGTAATATTTGTATATTATTCTTGATGGTGATTATTTCCCTAATTTAAGCTTATATTCACAAAGTTTGATATTTTGCATTGGGATGATTCACCTTCAAACGCACTCTTTTTTGTAAGACATGATGAGGAAAGACATAACGGTCGAATCACTGGAGTTGCCAGCACCATAACGATCTTTGCCCAAGAACGGAGCGGTCTTATCTGATGTTTCCCAATTTAATGTTTGTAAATGTTATTTGCAGATTTTTAAACATGATTTGCGGGTTTGAATATGATGCTCAAGAGTGTTGAGATTATTAGTAACTGTTGTTTGAAAATGCTGATCAATGTTACGACTCAAAAACGTACTAGCATAGCCACTGTTGTTCTCTTGGCTAGCATAAACAAGTTTCACTCAAGATGAAGAGATATGTACAACGTCCGTACGCATGATGCTCTAGTTTCAAGGGACTTCGCCTAATCATTCAAAATCTACACAAAATCTTTAGTCGCCGGAATGTTTACTTTCAAAACCTCTGAATTGACAGGTTGAAGAATGTCACTTGTTTTGTCCACAAGGGCTAAAATACAGATATGAACAGTAAGTATTATAAGGTTGAAGAGGTACTTTTATATCACTGGTTTGCAACGTAGCATTTTTATTGTCACTGTACCAACAGTGTAAATGGTAAAACAAGACGACATATATTATCAAGATTACAAGACTATTGTCTGTTCGTATTATACTTCTGAAAGACAGAGGCAAAAGATCATGTATATCAACGCACAAAAATAGTGCCATCACAATTACAGGAGATTTCACAGCCCTCTAGAATCTTTGTCCTGCGTCCAAGCAGATCTATCCGAAGTTTGCTCGGCACGAAGTTTTATATTAGCAGATTATTAATCGTAATTTACAGGTTGCAGAATTTCAATCAGGTATGTCTTCCAGAATTGAAATCTTGATATATATTGCAAGTGCTGCAGATCAGCGTTAGGATCATAAATTTACTGGCACTTTGCGACACATGAGATTTCACCCAGATTTTTGAAAATCGTAGGCCAAGATCACTTCATATACAAAATGTAGATTATATCATCACCATTGATTACTATAGTGATTATTGGGAGCTTGAAAGACAATACAAGGACATCATATCAGAAACCATTATCAAATGTATCAAGTCTTATTTTGCTCGACATGACATTCCAGAGAAAATAAAGTCAGACAGTGGTCCGCCATTAATATTGAAAGGGACAAAGTCGGCCATTATTCGTGAATTTTGTTTGATACAAGATACTACTTACATTGTTTGAAATGTTGAAAGATACTGAATGAATGGCTGACCGTGCATATATTCGACTCCGGTTTTAGATACGGTACATGAAACCATCGCGAATTAATGATCATGATCCCTTTAAGGAACATGCTACGTTTGCAAGAGATTGGGATTTTGAGCATACCACCAGTTCCCCGTATCATAGTCAAAGCAATGGTAAAGTTGAATTGCCAGTGAAAATAGCTGAGTTATCAAGAAATCTAAAGGAGATCAGAAAGATCTATATCTTTTTATTCTTGATTTGAGAAACACTCCAAATAATAAAGATGGCACCAATCTCAAACAAAATTTGATGTCGCGCAGAACGCGCACATTACTACCTACCCCAAAAGTGTTACTACAACCTAGAGCACTAACAGGTGTTACTAATAGTATAAAGATGAGGAAGCAGAAGTCAAAGATGCAGTATGACAAGTCGGCAAAACTTTTGCCAGAATTAGATATTGGGAAGTCGGTCAGACTTTAACCTACCAATTTCAATGATCCCTGGAAGAAGGGATCCTGTGGTGGCAAATTTGGTCGTAAGTCCTATGAGTGGAAACAGAATATGGAAGACTGTACAGATGTAATGAGGAGTTCATACGCAATGACACGAACCAATGACTGAGTATTGTGCTACATATATGCAATACACAGAGTATAAACCAACTCAATCAATCATGCTCAAGCAGCGCTGTTAGTATGAATACCAAGTCAGCTAAGGCTGACACAGTCAATGCAGAAAAAATGTTCCAAGAAAACAGATGACTACTCCTTCAAAACAGTCTAAGTCTGTTCCAGTCCGATCTACTAGAACAAGAGGACAATCAAGCATGCAGACAAATATGAAGATTTTGTGGTGTTTTAGTGTACTCATTTCATACATTGTTTTAATTGTTTTTACATCCATTTGAAGTCAATTTACCTTAATCATTTGCATTGCAATGATATGCAATTATTTTTCATAATTTGTTTCACATGTGACATTTAATATCTGACGTTGAATACATGAACTCTGTTTAGGCTAAAACAACAAACACAAGTAACAGACCCTGGTCGTGTGACCTGGGTCCCCGAAAAACGGTCTCATGTTTGTGATTCTTACAGTGTTTCAGGACCAAAGTCAGGTGCCTTCATCAGTCGTTCTGCTGTTATTTATCCCCTGCAGTTGGTTTTGTAATATTTATCTTACCTTAGAGAGGAAAGACCAGATTCAACACCTTCTGATCTATTTTGGGTTTTTTTTCTGATTTTGAGAGTTTCTGATATTTACATGACAAATTTGTTACTTTCGCTGTAATTGACTTGTATTTTGCAAAATTTTGTTATCAAAAGTTTGAGTTTATGGTTTATAGTTTTAGGCTGAACTGAAAATTGAACTGAGATATTTTACAGGCAAAAAATAACTTTGTATCGGCTTTCTCAAAAACAGATTTTTTTTGGACATTGCACAGCATATTATTATTAGTCTGGCATTATTAACTCTGTCATAAAAATAATTACATTTTGATATTTGAGACGACGTTTAATTGAACGCCGTCTCAAAGAATGTTTGAGACAGCATTCAATTGAACGCCGTCTGAAAGAATGTTTGAGATGGCGAACGCCATCTCAAACATTCTAGATGGTGTTCTAGATGGTGTTCAATTGTGCACCGTGTCTAGGCAAATTTATTGACATCTTATGTTGTCATGGTCAAGCATAGAAATATGAAAATGCATGTTTCACAATTTTCAATAGCAAATGACAGGAATAATTCCAGGACACAAGGCCATGTACTTGTTAAGAAATTATCTATACCTTTCCAAACAAGTGAATTTCACTCAATACATGAGACCTTCACACAAACACCTTATATAGTACACAGCAAAACTTGTGTTCTTTTATGTCCTGCTTTGGGCATGACTCAGATAAGCCCAAAATAAGCCCAAAGCAAGCCTGAAACCAACAGAATAGCTTTCAACACCACAGTATCTCTCACAATGTGCAGAAAATTACAAATAAATGAAATTCTGTGGCAATGATAGTTATTACCTTTAGACTCAATGGCCCCAGACAAGGTGAGAATGAGACATGCAAACTTTGCTGTCAAGCTGGGTATGCTTTGTGCTTGCTTTAGGCTAGCCTAAAATAAGCCTAAAGCAAGCCTTAGGCTTGCTTTTGGCTAGCCCTGAACATGCCTTCCTGAATGGAAGTTTTGCTGTGTACTGTTGCTGCTTCACTAAACTACCGAATAAGGGAGCAGACTGTCAGAAGAACAGCTGCATTGGCTATATGTGCCACAAGAAAATGACAAGCTGAATTGAATACAACTTAAACAACTTAATCTTAAAATTTAAGAAATGTACAGAAAGAAAATAAACAAACTTTTGTCAGTAATGCAAGAGGAATTCCTCCATTACATTAAGTTACATCACTGTCTCTACAGTCTCTGAGTACATGTTTACGTTGGTTCCACCAGATCATTCATCCGATGAAGTTTCGTTGCTCAACACGTGGTTGTTAAACATGTCCAGTTTCCAGGTCTACTTACTTTCAGGTCTTGGGCTCATCAAGGAAAAAATATCGCTGTAGATTGGATGTTGACTTCTCATCTACACGTAGTTTCTGTACATGTGACTCACACAGACAATGATGGTTAACGCTTTCCAGGTGTCTATCTCTTAATTTGAATTATTGTATCCTTTCGGTGACAAAATGTATCCATCGTTTTGCTGTCTGTCTTCTTTTGGCCGAGAGCTGTGATCAGAAAAGACAAACAAATGTTCATGATATTGACTTTGAAAAAAAACATGTAATGATATGTCATGAAAAGTACAACAAAAACTGTTGATGACACTGCACTCCCATTTTATAGAAATACTCAGTGCTAGCAAACATATACAGTAACATTGTATTCCTATAGAATGATTACTAAATAAGAAAATTCGACTGCGAATCAATCTTTCACTGAAGCATATATGAAGTGTATCACCTCATAATGACATTGGCACCTAATTTGTAAGTATTGGGGAAAACACTTTCAAAGAAGAAGATTGTTTGAGCAAAAAATGGCAAATATTGCCACAAAAATACAAATATGAGATTTTTGCCATCATTTCAATGAATCCTGACAGGTTCATTTAAACAACGGCACATCTACATCACACATGGCATGACTTCTCAAATCCGCTTAACATGAGCAGAGGTTTGGAAGTTTTTGATCTGGACAGACAAAAAGACAGACATATATACACTGTACATACATACATACAGTCAGACATATTACATACAGATATTTTGATGCCATATAACCTCCCAGTTGCCATGTGTATGGCAAATGGCGGTAAAAAATTAGAACATTTTAAGCAGTAAAATATAATTAGTTTAGCTTGCAAGTAGTACATATAACTGTTTTCAAGTTCCCCATCCCCTTCCAGAAGTGTTTGTGGAAAGAGAGAAAATGTTGAGAGAGAATGTTGGACAAATTTGATATTTGTTAGATGATCACACTTGCATTTTAAGGGTTAATGAAAGGCTGGTGGACAGGTGGTCTTCTCTTAAAGGTAATACGTTTCCAATGCATCATGTCTGAGTAGAAATGCTGAAAAAGAAGATTTTACATGAGTCATATATTGAAGAGTGATCTAAATCACTAAACACTTACATGATATAGTTTATTATTACATCACAGAGAGAGTTGGATTGTTGTCTATAAAATTAATAATTACAGTATACATGTATGGTATGAGAAATGACAAAGTTCCACTCACATTTATGAAATATCTACTCCATGCTAGCCACCACTGACTTTACATGTATGTCATATAAATTCTCTGAGATCATTTCTTATCTTTCTATGTACAGTGTCAAACTAAGTATAAGTTACTGCAGAAAGATGCATCCCAAACATTCCCATCTGTTGCAGAGATCTTGCTTACACAAAACAAATAATAAGATGCTCGTAAAAAAATACAATCTTGTGCATGAAGATGGAGATAAATGAACATATTCATGAGTGATTTTTTTTACTCGTTTGTTACTCAATTTTTTTAATGTTTACTTTTGTTGAAGATGACACTGCATCCAGAATGAATATAAAAATGGGCTTCTTTTGTGAATTTTGCCTAGGGAAGGTTCTGGTAAATCCTTATAATAGCTGGGCAGTTTGTCTCTCCTGGGATCATTTAAGCTTAAACTTAACACGGCAAAAATACATACGGTATGCTGATAGATCAAATAAAGAGTTGATGATGTAATGATTAATTCTCTATCTCAAACTCCACTGTTCTTGTCAAAAAAGGAATGATTTACAAATCATGATTACAGCTGAGAAAAGCAATCAAGTGATCTTTCTACAATGTAATAAAAATATGGATCACATTTTAAAGTTCTGTTTGGTCGCATAAATGGTTTGCTAATGGTCAGTATATTGACATACCCCCCTCCCACTGTATACACACTGCGGCCTTTTTTCCCACAGTCCGTGGGGCTTGGATTTGTAAACAATAGTCTAAACATAATATAACATTTACCTTCATTCAAGCTTCGCTCGCCAGCTGGTGCATTCACCAGCATTTCTTGGTAAAGCTGACAGGCTGAGGAATCACTGAAAAGATTTGGCCAAACTTCCTGGATATACATGTCAGCGTCAATATTCTGCACCTCAAAGGTCGAGCCCAGAGTCAATGTGTTATATAATGCGTTTAACTCGTCCTCATTGCTCCGATGTATGGCTGATCGGTCGGCGCTGGAATCCGTCTTTGCGTATTTATCACTTTACGAGATCTACAAGACATGTTCTCCCTGACATAAATGTGAGGAACTGGGCAGGAGTTCAACTGTCAGTCAACTTCGACAAGCAGTCTTTATAAATAAGTGGTAGTGTACTCTCTCGCTGATGAACGCTGTTGTAGCCTATAGTTGCCGGCCGCCACTTGTCTTACAGTAAACACCCTTACCAAATTGTTGCCACAAAAGGTATAGCTTAGGTATCTCTTTGGTATACCAGAGGTATACCAAATCACTTCTGGTATACTCCTGGTATACCAGATGAGTACCTATTTTCAAGGTCAATTTTTGATACAGTGTACCAAAGCTGTACCTCAGTACTCAGGTATAAATCAGGTATACCTGACATGTACCAGTTCATTTTAGGTAGGAAACAGGTAGTACCTATTATGTACCTCTTCTACTATGTATGGTCAAGTTGAAGACTGGTATACCAGAAATATACCAATCCATGACTTAGTATTTTTTTTTTTTGCCATGCCAGTCTGCTTGTAGAGTGCATTTCGAAAACTCTTGTGATTATATATACCTGAAATGTCTCTGCCTGTTTGACTGATTCATATTATTGCTGCAAATATGAAGTAACTGTATTTCATTACCAGGCAGTACAGTGTGTGACCGGTCATATTCAAGCAATGCAAAATTTATCTTTCATTTATATTCATTTATTTTTAAAAACCCAATGAACCTATTATTAATTAATTTTAAACACAAATCTGCTCCTAAAAATCGATACAACTCAGCAACATTAATTGCTATTTTAGGCTGGGTATTGCATGTGTAGTGACATTAACTATGTCACTTAATTTGGTTGGGTAATCATGGTTTGATCAACAGCAGAATTTTTCGGAAAAAAAATTATTAAAACAGGGACTTGTCTGTCTTGCAAGTCTAGCCCTGTAGTTTCTCATAATATTTTCACACCAAAATTATAATGCAGTTCCAAACGAAAAGTTGTTTAATTACGTTTACATGTATCTGTACGTACACGTCTTTGTAAATGAGCAGCAAGGACAAGTCGTAGGGTTTTAATTATCACTACCGCAAATTTGTACCTTACAAATGTCGACAGACGAGAACTTTTCATTAAGAAACAGACAAGTTAATGTCAATGCAATCATGTCTAAAGCAAGGACCCGTTACCTCTAAGCACAGCATGTGACCGCGGTCGTATTACAACTCTGAGCAAAAGATCTGTACAGTCATTTTAGGATGCCGGGCTTCATGGTATAGTCTGCTGTCTCCCTGCTGCGATGTCCCTAACAAAATCTAGCCATCTGTTTTCAGCATCAGAGCTATTGCCGATCACACATTTGAGGTTTAGGATACTACATCCCGAGCTGCTAAACGAAAATCAAGTATGCTACTTTGCCAAAGTCCAACGCGTTTTTTTTTTGCCGGCCCAGCTGTGAGCAGCCATCATGTTTACTCTCAGGTCACGGGTTCATCAAGTTCAGTTCGCGCATTGATATTGATTCTTCTTGCTGAAAGAATTTTACTCTCTTTGTAGTCTTTCTATCATTCAAATCAACCATTTTTATTCATGTAATAAATTGATTGCTATATTTAATATGAAACATAACAGATTTGTGCAAATATAGAGTCAAATCCATGCGTTTAAAAATGGAACTATTTTATCGATCGCGTAATGATTTATAGATAGCACTTCCGTGAATGTCATGAGGCTCAATCGGCGCGAATTTAGATTTTAGTGTTGTCGGCTGTGTATTTGTAATCAGGGAGTTATCTGATGGACAATTTTGTGGTCTTTCTATGGAATTACCACCCAAATGATATCATAGTGTCGCAAAAACGTGTATACAGTATCAGGGACAGACAGAGTTCAAAATTTGTGAACGCGAAAAGCAGTAAAAATGCCGACTATATTTTCTCATATATGACACACAACGCAACGGAGACTCGGAGAGATCTCGCTGCAAATTGGAACCGTCCAGCGTCTATCCTGCCAGTCGATCAGAATGTAAGTCAATGTGCTGTCTATTTACACATCGCTATTCTGTTCTGTAACCCTTGTATTGCAATGTTAAACAACAGATGCGTTTTGTTGAGTATGGATTCATACAGAATTAATTTGTCTCACAACAGCTGTACATTGTCGCCATCGTGTATGTAACATGTTGCTCCTCCGTGTCTAGCTCCTTGTAAACAGCATACTGCGAGTTGTTGGCTGTCCATTTTAATCATTATTTATAAATGATCATAATTATTTTATGCATTTGATTTCTCCGCTTCAATTTTCCAACTTGCCTTTGTCTCATTTCAAATAATTACAGATAAGTTCACAGTTTTTGGTCAAACAAGAAAGACTAGGTTACACTCTATCCTCAATGATTTATATTTTGCAGAATGTATTGCTGGTACTGTAAACGGACAAGAAATACAGAGAGCAAGAAAGCCAAATCACAGCCTTTGACAGTAATATAAGTGTTACATGAAACTTCATATGTCAAATGAATGTCTTTTGAAGACACTTAAGTTGCATGAAATGAGCATGGCATTAGATAATAAATCATACCACAAATTGAATTTAACCTTTTTTTCTCTGTTGTCTTTTTAATGATACCATTATTTGCTAATAACATGGTTTCTTGTGATGCTGGTATTTCAAAGCTTAGTCGGATAAACATATCTTGTGCTGTCAACAATCTGTTAAATTTGTCAGCTTCTCATTCTCAATCATGTCATTATCGTTGGCATTGGCCAATTGTCTACAAAAGTGTTTTTACAACTTCTATGTGCCTTATCATCTGAACTGAATTTATTATTGTAACTTTATAGAGAAGAGAAAAAATGTTGAAACTTATGGTACAATGCATAATTTTTGCTGTCACCTTAGTTTGTTGATTCTTTGGCTTTCAGCATCTCTGGTTTTTCTGGTAAAGAGTCAGATCCGATCCATCTCAGGACACTTGCATACCAAAGTAGGTAATACCAGAAGTAAACCTTACAAAAACAAATGGGTATAATTTAGGTAAATACCTGAAATTTACCTATTTTGTTTACATAGTTCAGATCGTCTGAACAACTATGTAAACAAAATAGGTACATTGCAGGTATAATACCTAAATTATGCCTATTCATTTTGGTAAGGTATATTTCTGGTATACCTATTTTTGACAATAGCAGGTATACCTGCATTGTACCTATTTGGTATACCTGAGGTATACATGTGGTTTAAAAAGAGCCTACCTCAGGTAGTCCAGATTTGGACACTTTTGCCAAAAATAGGTATATCTGAGGTATACCAATTTTTGGCAAAAGTGTCCAAATCTGGACTACCCGAGGTAGGCTCTTTTTTAAACCAAAGGTATACCTCTGGTATACCAAACATGTACCTACTTGGTCTGAAAAAGTATACCTCAGGTATGTTTTTATTGTACCAGAATTGGTAAGGGTGCAGTAATGGTAAACAATTCACAAACAATCATTTAATGGTGGCATATTGCATTTTAACATAAAGGGGCACCTATGACTCGCCGCACAGTTGTGTTAAAGGTACAAGTTGTTCTATTATGGCGTAAAGTTTTCCTACTGTTTAAAATACTTGGTAGTACGTTACAGTCTCCATGATTGTTGTGGAGATGTAGTCAATGATGTATTTCTCATTAGGCGAGGTGCCGACTCCTACACCAAGTAATATGGTCTTTGCAAAAGAAACATAGTAAAGGTCATGGGTCACCTAGTTGTGAGACTTTTGCATTGTTTCAAGTCGAACGTGAAAGGTAGATGACGCGGCATTTGAATGATTTTATGTCCACTGCACTAATTCCTACGTTGGAAAGGTTGCTGATACTGAATGTAGAACATACATTACTCCCCGACGGTTTAATGACAGGACTACATGGATACTGCAACTGAAAACTGGATATTGCTGATGAATTTGATGTCTGTCACCACAGTCCTTTGTGGAGTGACCGTGCTATTCCCGAGAAATGATGTCAACACTTGCAGAACGAAAGGAATTGTGATCGTAGCGTGAACATGAAGAGCCAAGAGCACTGCCAAACAGACCCTTTGGAGTTATGTTTGAGAGGATGGTACATACAAAGGTATATTTTACTTATATCAGTGGTTAGAGCATCTCAATTGAAATGATTTTTCCTGACGGTCACCAACGATAAGGGACTCATCATTATTTACAGGAGGGTTGAATGCAAATATTCAGACATCTACAACCATAGACCCCAAGAGGATCTATGCTACAACATAATTCTGTCATAGTCTCTCATAAGTTGAGGTAGTTGACGCCTGGTGGTAAACAAAAGGCTTTAAAGTTATGCTTACATTTTCAAAGCAAACTTTCAACCATTTTCTTTCAAAGTCAAGGTTAGAAATTATGGGTCACCATACAAATATTGTTTCTACATGTAGCTTGAACATCAAAAAAGGCGTCCACGGTAATAGCAAAACAAATTAACCAATCTTCACCGATATTTGATCTTAAAGGGGCAATTATCCCTGTGTTATCTGTAAGGGAAATATAAAATTACTGATTTTCATAAAAATGAGCCAGTGAATCTTTACTTATTCTGAAAGTGAGGGATAAATCCACACAAATGCCAGACCAAAACGATATTGAAAAAAATGGAGAGTCTTAATATGAAAATGCAAGCATCGTAATACAGTTATTTGTTATAAATCTAAGAAGTTGTAGCAAAAGTATTCAATGCAAGATGACTGTAATTTTGTTCCCAATCCAGATATCATGCTGTAAAGTTCATCTTCACACAACATACATAATTGCATTGCTGAGGAAAATTCGGTAAATAAATAATCAAAAATAATCACGCACTCAGTCTTCATGACTGTCTTAATGCACATTTTGGCTCATTATTAATGGGTACGGTGCGGTCCTTTGCCTCAAATTTGTTTTTTCTTCTAAATTACCAATTGCTCAGAAAAATCTCAATACATGTATATCATATTGATCAGCAAACCATGATTCCAATGCATTGTTCTGATTTGACCATGGCGAACGCTGACAATGGTGCAAAAAGGGCTACCCTGAAGTGTGCGCCTTACAGGCTGCCACATCACAATAGCTCTCTGAGTTTTCTGTTTTGCTGTGCTACATACAAACTAGGATCTCATTTTTAGTGATGACTGTCTCCGTGAACTATCAGACACCGCACTCGGAACTTTGCTTCTTGGATTCGAGCAGAACTTTGAGCAGTATTTTCGTCCATTTTTTTTCTGCCAACGAACATCTCTGAAGCCTACCAGTGGCTTCTAGAATCCATCATTTTTATTGCCTTCATATGCAAATTTGTTCATCTTGCTAACTGTTGTTGACAACCTGTGCTATGCTCCACTGTGGAATTACTGCACTATCATTGGCTCTATTCATGCTAATGAGTTATCAATCTGGACCAGTCATCTACCAGTACAACAGGAATGAATTACTGCTTCTTAGAGATGGGTTTTCACCTGCGAAGTCCAAATGTCCTCCAGCTGTATGGCATACCATCAGATCCTTAGGACTTCAATCAAAACCCTCCACTCACAGGGGAGTAAGAGCTTGTAAAGGTAAATACAAAACATCTGGCTTTAATGGTGTCAATGTCAGTAATCTCATTTCCATTTCCTGTGATCAACAAAGAATTGTCAAAAATAGTCACAGTTTGCAACTTTGCTGTTGGAATGTCCATTCTACTCACAACAACGCCTCGTGATCTCTGACTACATTGTTGAACATAATCTTGATGGATTGGCGATTACGGAATCATGGTTAAAGAATACAGGAGACGAACCAATCATAAATGAAGTTACACCTGTGGGTTATTCATATAAACATTTCCCTCGCACCAAGTCTGCTGGTGGAGGTGTTGCCTTTATATACAAGTATAATTGCAAGACTAAAACCTGGAATCAGCTGTCAACTGTCACCTGATTTGAAACTGTTGAAAATATGCTATGCTGCCATGGTATTACTACCAAATCTTCGTTGTGTATCGCCATCCAAAAGTTCAAAGAACAAACTGACAACACCTCTCTTCCTCGAGGAAATTGGCACCTTACTTGAATCCATCATGTCATATTCTGGTAATCTCATCATACTGGTGATTTTAATTTCCACTGGGATGCCTCACAGATCCAAAGACCCAACAATTCAAAGACGCAGTTGACTCCAGCAATATGAAACAGTTGGTTACTGTACCAACACACATCTGTTGTCATACATTAGACCTGGTCCTCACAAACTCTGACTCTTGTCCAATCAATTACCACTGACAACCTTTACTTGTCTGATCATTTTCCTGTCCGTGTCCAACTGGTTTTACCCAAGCCCAAATTAATGCAAACCAAGGTTACATATCGTCGTGTAAAGGCAGTATCTGTTCATGACTTGAGTAAAGACATTCAGTCATATGACTTACATAAATCTTCAAACCAGAGTTTCCGAAACAATTCTTGCCTTAAGGAACTCTTGGACAGACATGCACCTCTCGAAAGTCGGATTCTTACTGAACGTCCCAATATTAAATGGTACACTGCTGAAATCCCTGCTGCAAAACGACTCAAAAGATCCCTCGAGAAAAACTAGCGCAGTAATAAACTTGAAATACACAGATAAATATTTCGTAACAATGCAAGAAAGTAAACGCTTTAATACGTGCAGCAAAATCACAATACTAGACATCTATTATTGAACAGAATTCTACCAATCAAAATCGTCTCTACAGAGCTGTCTCCAGCATAACTGGGTAAACGTCAAATCAACTTCCAACCAGTTGACACACTTGCTGAACAGCTGACACAATTGGTAAATTATTTAGTGATTACTTACAGAGAAAAGTTTTAACATTCGTAATAAGATCGACACGTTCAACCCATGTAGCCACATGCTACCAATCCAAAAACAAGTCTCATTAACTTTAGCTTCCTTTTGTCCAACAACAGTCGATAAAGTGAGAAAAATCATCAGTGAATCGCCATCTACATCATGTCAACTTGACCCCATCTCACAGCTTTGCTCAAGGGAGTTCTCGATCAAGTTTTGCCAACAATCACCGATATTATCAATTAGTCATGTCATCATGGAATAGTACCTGACTCATTTAAATCAGCTGTTGTAATACCACTTCTCAAAAAGTCTTCACTGGATCCAGAAATACTCAAGAACTACAGACCTATATCTAATTTACCATTCATTTCTAAAGTAACAGAGAAGGTTGTTGCAAATCAACTCAACGAGTATCTTACAGGCAAAGCATTACTTGAATCATTCCATAGAAACTACCACAGTACTGAAACAGCACTCCTTAGAGTCCACAACGACATCTTCATGTCACTTGATTCGCATCAACATGTCATACTTGTTTTACTCGATTTATCTGCTGCATTTGATACCATCGACCGTAACATTCTTCTTGAAAGACTAGCTAATCTTGGCATCAAAGACATTGCATTTCAGTGGTTCTCATCTTGTCTCTCAAACCAATTTCAATAAGTTATCATCAACGGGAAAATGTCATCTCACAAGATTCTACACTTTGGTGTACCCCAAGGATCTGGTCTTGGGCCACTACTGTTTTCATTATATATACACCTCTGGGTCAGTTAATTTGTCAACACAATCTACAGTTTCATCAACTTTACTTGGCTTTCACTCGAAATGACACCTCCAATGCAGTATCTCGCATAGAAGAATGCTTAGTTGACATCAAGATGTGGATGACTAATAACAAACTGCAGTTGAATGACAGGAAGACAGAAGTCCTCATAATCAAGCCAAAAAATGATAATGCCCAAAATTCAATCAACAGCATTCATGTTGGATCCTGTGTAATAAAACCAGTTGAAGCTGCCTGAAACATCAGAGCCTTATTTGACAGCAACTTCCAGTTTAAACAACATATAACTGCCACTTGCCAGAGTGTATTCATGCGCATCCAGAAAATTGGTCAAATACGTAAATACCTGTCTTAAGAGACCTGCCTTCAACTAGTTCACTCTGTGTTATTAGCAAAATTAGACTATTGCAATGCACTTCTGACCTTAATACCATATCCACAACTCGGACTTTTGCAAAGAGCCCAAAATTGTGCCGCTCGTCTTGTTATTCACTCTAGGAAATTTTATCACATCACACCTATTTTGAAACGACTTCATCGGTGTTCAGAAATCTACAGAATCCAATTCAAAGTCCTGCTTCTGACGTATAAATTCATCAATGGATTAGCCCCATCATACATCACAGAATTTATTGAGCAACATAAATCACGTAGATCTCTTCGCTCTAGTTGTAAACTGAAGCTGAAAGTCCCGAGAATGAAGCTTAAATCATGTGGAGATCGGTAATTCATGTACACTTCAGCTCCTCTTCTATGGAACCAACTTCCAGACGAAGTTTCCCGTGCTTTAACCGTGGAAAGCTTTAAGTCCAGACTCAAAACCTACCTATTTTAGAGAGCTTATTGTGATTAATTCTGTTAAGCGCCAGTGAGCATCCCTGATGGATACTAGTCGCTCTATAAATATTGTTAGCTATCTATCTATCTAAAATGTTTTACCAGTGCTAATATGGGCCTGCCCCTCATTCACATGTACATGTACATGTATTAAATCACACAGTCACAGAAATATCCAAGTTTGGTGCAAAGGAGGCTTTATTAACAATCTACTCTACTAAGTACAAATGAGAGCTCAAAGTTACTCAAAACGTCATTATTACAGAGGGTGGGTGGGAGGGTGAAAAACACCCGCAGCCTCAGCTATGACCAAGCAGAGTGAAAGAGAAGGCGGCAAGCCATGTGGTGGAGTTGAGAACAAAGCTGATTGGTTGCAAGTGGTCATGTGACCATCTGAGATAGGGCGATTTAATTAAACACCGCTCAAAGACCTAGTACGCATACATGTGAGTGTATAGAAGCTTAATACAGAGACAGAGAGCCTTTGGGGGTTATTAAATGGTAAAATAAATGAAGATAATTATAAGGAGAAGTGATAACATTGAGAATGTGTTGCACTTAAAATTACAACATTACTAATCCACCTGAGCTTCGCTAAATCAGCTTTGTGATTTTGCTCGTCTTCATCCTCCCAAGTCCATAGCTAGGTAGGCAGGCTACCTACATGTATATTGTTAGCTCTGGAAATGCAGCTATCTTTTGGTGGGGTAGTGTGTGTTGGTATGGGGGTCACCAAAAAGGTCAACCCCGCCACGAATAGCTGCGGGCAAACTAGCGGCGAAAATGGGTCCGTTATGACGACACCACTTTTGTTGGAACTTTGAATGGCAAAATAAACCAAAGTGAGTGTAATTCAATAAATTACCTATACCTGCCTGAACTCTGATTATTGCTCATTCCCCAACTCCTTTTTTGAACAAAATCTCTGGTAAGTTTACGTAATTCGGCTGATTTTCCAAGGAGTACTCAAGATTTTCACTCCAGAGCGTACTTTGACTTCCATTGATATGCTAATAAGGACATAACGCGTTCGAACGTGAATAGCGTGATGGCCGGACAGAGTATATATATATATATATATATATATATATTTATCACATGAACTCGTCCGTATCTCCACCTGTGTGACGTACACCAGCACAGATAAGAAATCCATATTACCGCTGTTGTACGTCATCAACCGGAACTTTTTTCCTGCACTGGTACCATTTGTACGTGCACATCGCGACACAGACCGATTTGTCGTGATCGATGCCGTGCTCTCATGGCATTTTGACAAAAAGGTGACCCGATAAATCCAGATACGGAAACATAGAAGGCATGCCCAACGAAATTTCGAGTCGCTAAAGCTTTACTATTCGCAAGAATCGAATGAGGATACCGTCGATCGTTTGGCTCAGTAACGTCACGGCTCCAGTCGCAAGGCTCAATGTGGATATCGTCGTATACCTGGCGATCGCCAAGCGACGTCGTACCTGGCGATCCCGGTTGGCGATAAACCCGAAAGATACACCTCAACGAAAGTTCAACTTAATAAATGAATACTGTATAAACTTCGGGAAAGCGACATAGAAGGCACAAATATCGACGAACAACGATAAATTTCCTTCATCACACAAATACTATTCCGTTGTTTCTCGATCGGAATCAAGCCTAAGCTGTCGAACTGTAGCGTAAACTCTGCAGTGCAGCGCTGTAGAATCCGATGCATTTCGAAAGTTGACTCGGACAACACTCACAACAGAACAGAGTTCCCGTCAAGTAACAAAATTGGGAAGTACCTACGGGCGATATATGTGGATAATGTGGTACAGCAAATATCAAAGTCTGTATGACGAAAACATTGACAACTGAGATGGCCACCGGCGGAGACCAGTGACGGCAGTGCCAACTACAAGCGTACACTGTGTGTGTCATCGATCTGAAACTTTCGGGCTCGCCAAGGCCGTAAACTTGTGATATTTTAAAAGCCACAGCATATGTAAGAATGATAACTACTGTTTCGATCGTGCCATTGCATTCGCTTTATAAATATAATTCTAAATATTCTAAATAACTCAAATACTATCATTATCCGTCGCCAGCGCGGTGAAAGATATGTCCGCCGATGGCAGACTTGCCTTGGCATCGCTCCAGCGCGAGACAATGATTGACACGCGCACGTGACCGAATCCGTATGTCTGATTGGTGGAGATACCATTCCATGTATCAAATTTTTAGCTTAATGGGATTTATGAATGAAAGTATACCTGTAAACATTTGCACATCTCCTTGGTGACGGACCGCTTTACTCATTAAATGTAAGTAATCCGCGTAAATAAAACACAAAATCGCGATAAAAATCATGCAATTTGTTACAGTAATTTTGATCCATCCACATCAAAGAAAAATAAGAAGACTGTTCATGTGATAAATATGTAATCCCATGGAATTTTTCTCTGTTTGACGTCATCGTATACTCGTGTTTTTCGCGGAGCCGCACAACTTCTCGCCTTCGGCTCGAAGTTGTACGGCTCCGCGAAAAACACTCGTAAACGATGACGTCAAACAGAGAAAAATACCATGGGATTTATATATATATATATATATATATATATATATATATATATATATATATATATATATATATATATATATATATATATATATATATATATTTATATAACATATATACATATATATACATATATATGTGTGTATGTGTGTTTGTATATATATGTATATATATATATGTATGTGTGTGTATGTATACACATATATATATATATATATATATATATATATATTGTGTGTGTGTGTGTGTGTGTGTGTGTGTGTGTGTGTGTGTGTGTGTGTGTGTGTGTGTGTGTATAGAATTATAAGATGCATTCATATAGAAAGATGTGCACAGACCGTGACAGAATGAGATAATGGGAAAGGTTGGCTTTGGCGTTGGAGGGAGAGTATTCAAAAAGCACCTATATTTTCCACATAGTATTATTTTATTGAAAGTATAAAACATTTTCTCTCCAGTAACCATCTTTACTCAAAGGGAAACCATCGTTGGAACTGCATCTATCTGAGTTTCGTGTTTACAAACAATGAACCCGTATTTTGAGTAAGATATCTAGATGTACCTCATCATGTTAGCTGCATCATTCAAATTATATGGTGCTGTAGATTATAACAGACGTTTTAACTTTTATCAATCACCATCGTACCTTAGGTACACTGTTAACATTGGTTGTACGGGTCCGATACGACCCTTGAGTAAGTTTCGATGACTGCTTCCCTTTGATAATAATAGCTTTAAATCTTACTTCTTTAATTATTTTATTATTCTTTAATAAATTATAAAGTGGCAGATTTCATTTTTTCCCATGACGTTTGATTTTTCTCTTTATTTTAAATTTTAAACATCCATGTTAAGGTTTTCATAGGAAAACACAAACCGTTAGCAAGAAAAGATAAGAGATGGAGAACTACAGCACTCTTAAGCCAGCTGTGATAGTGGAAGTGTTTTTGTCCAGCATGCGAACGGTTTCTTCAGATTGATAAAGATGTTGAAATCCAGCAGGATACTTTTGAACACTGCATTACATCCAGTACACCAGATAATCAGAAGGAAGACAACCAGAAGAAAGGCAATCAAATGAGGCAACATTGCAATCAGAATTTTTGATACATGCAGCAATATTGTGTAAGAAAGTAGGTGATAAATTCTGCTCTGAAAGTTTACAATTTTCAAGCTTAACCTCTTGGAAAGTCTGTATTACATGTGCATTATCAGCTAGGTGATATCAACGTAAACTTCTGTACTGCTGTACTTGTACATGTAGGTGACTATTTTGATGCATACAGTATATATACCAACACCTCGAATATAATGGGACATAATAGCAATTATGTTCTAATGAAGGACTGATGTTTAATCAAATTGACAGGCACCATTTTTTGCCAATCTTTCACTTCTATTTTAAGCTTCACTGTTTACCATGCAAGTTTATCAAATTGGTGGATGTGCGGCAACGTCCATTGTCTGCTGTCGGACATTCGTTGTCTGGAGTATGTCACCTTTTTACATTCCAAGCATCTTCAAAATGACTCTTCTGATTCCTTTAAAATTTGAAGTACAGGTCACCAGGGATGACTTTAATC
This sequence comes from Ptychodera flava, assembly GCF_041260155.1. Lineage (NCBI taxonomy): Eukaryota > Metazoa > Hemichordata > Enteropneusta > Ptychoderidae > Ptychodera > Ptychodera flava. The sequence continues at coordinate 26,051,374 of NC_091945.1, forward strand.
AGATTTGTTCAAATTGTGATGAAATATGCAAATTTGTATTTTTAAGGCTAATTTTATACTTTTTGGTCAAAAATTTGTTACTCAAGTACTGCTCATCCAATAGCATTATATTTTTTGTCAAAAGGTTCGTAGGGGTTATTTATGTTTTTAAAAAAAATCACGAAATCTACAATTTTGTATTTTGGGGGCAATTTTTGCCATTTTTTGCTGAAAAATGGTTTCTCAAAAATGTTTTTCTGATAGCTTTGGCATTTGATATACTGGTTCCTGAGGGTTATCTTTATACTTTGTTGTATTAATGAATATTTATGAGTTCACACCTGGCGAAATATTTCAGCTATATGCTTAGGCTTTGAATAAAGTAATATTTAAAGCCTAATCACTTCGCTCAATGATATTGCCTATTGTATGAAGGATTGGATAGGATGCGAGCATCGTTGCTTCACACCAAACACAACGTATTCCTTTACTAAAACCTAGTCTACCATAAAATCTCAACCTCCCAATCCTTATTCTCCCAGTCCTCAATTCTCCCCATCCTCACATCAATTTAAAAACAAAGAACACTGAAAAATCATTTCACAAAAACTTTCAAGAAATTATACTATACCCCGACTGATATAACCTCCGATATAAATCTGTCATAGATAGCGGATGCAATGAACTTGCCGAATTATTTGCATGACAAATTCTTCTGACGTGTCACAGGAGATGGGGATGGGTGGTCGTAACACTCCCCTCTAAACATGCCCTTGCACAGAGTTCCATACTGCGATACTTTTACCCCTTCTGAGAGCCAAAGTTAAAATGGGATTACCTGGCAGATTTTCAGTCAATAAATGCTAAGTTGCAAATGATTAGTTTTGTGAAGGTCAAGTCGTTAGGGGAGACTTACTCCTTCCTGCCAAAAACTGCTTCTATGTAGGGACACACGTGTCCGAACCATGTGTGGGGATGCCCTCTAGCTTACCCAGGTAAAAGTTATCCGACGCTGAACACTGATCAACTGTATATTGCATCTTCCAGTTTGCAATTCCAAACTGGGCAAAGAGCCCTTTTAAATAAATACAGAGGGCACCCCAGACAGGATCCTGCAAATGGCAGGCAGCCGTAAGGCAAGGGCTTTTGGTATTCGCCCCCCTGTCTAAGGGAACCACTACTGAGAAATGACAACCTATTTTGCATTTACACTTTAATGATCTTCTGCAAACTTAAACTACAACACAATTCCCTCAGGAATTGACACAACAGATAAAGCACTTCAACTCTGTCGCTGAGATGTACTAGCAGACTTCTCCAACTCGTCAAACTTTTTTTCTGTAACTCCGACAGTTGCAGCCGCATCTATAAGCACGTACATACGCAGAAAGGCAGTCTCAAAATAGCACACCTAAAATGTCTACAAGTTTCCTCTCAGAAAACTGCAACGGTGGGCATCACATGCACCACCTTACTACACATTCAATCCCTCAGAGGGAGAAATTCGTCCCCATTTAGCTGTGGCCGTGACCACAGGGACTACATCTTCCATTCGCTCGCAGGGAAGAAGGGTGGACATCGCATGCAGCCACCTTACTATACATTCCGTCCCTCACAGGGACTACATCATTCCCTCGCAGGGAAGACAGGGTGGGCATCGAATGCACCACCTTAATATACATTCCATCCCTCACGAGAAAAAAAATTGTTGACGGTGTAAGAAACTCTAATACTTCATTTATTAACTCGTAATAATATGCATTTTCAATTCTCTCACAGGAAAATATTGGGACAACTGTGCCCTTCATGGGCTAAACTTGTAATAGTATAGCTTGCTGTACAACTAAAATAAGTAGCCCACTGCCACACACAAATTATAATGATGAAGAGCTATGTCACTGTCATCATGGATGTACATCCATGCTGTCATGGTCTCTGTAATGTCTGACACAAAATCCATCCACAATACGCAGCTCAGTCTAAATTTTACGTACCTGAACGCTTTCTTTACCCAAGGTTGGACCTGCCCACTAATGTTGGTGGACGCCATACCGACAAACGCGACAGCCTGGAGGTTGACTGAAGGGTGAATGCAGGGTGGAAGCTGAAACCATCCTAAGCTCGTTGTCGTCGGCGCCCTGGCTGTGGGAGGAATGACACCTTGTTTTCCCTGGGGACTACTTTATACTTAGTTGTATTCATGAATATCCATGAGTTCACACCTGGCGGAATTTTTCGCTATGTGCTTAGGCTTTGAATAAGTTTTATTTTGTGAACAGTCACTAATAATCAAATTTCTAGAGGCAGCCTTTGCAACAATTAAGAGTCAAAAGTAAAGAAATGCTGCCTGTATGTGCAAAGCTCAAACAGGATTTGTGTGGTCTTTACCATTGTCTCCACACAATGTTTGGAAAAAGCTGATGTTATGTGGGTAGCCAAAATGTCTAATTTTTGTGTGTTTACATAATATATCAAGTCATCAGTACACTTAGATTTGCTGATTTTTTGAAATGCTCTTACCTAGTCTTTTATTAAATACTTACTTTTTACTTTGAAACAGTAAAAACACTCTCTCAAACATATCAGTTTATTCACCAATGATAACACAAGGTGGCCTATTTGTTCATCAGAAGTGTTCATTCTCCAACACATGACATGACCTGCTTGTGCTTTGAAACGGCGTTGAATTGAACGCCATCTCAAGCAGGGTCACCTGTGCTTTGAGATGGCGTTCAATTGAATGCCATCTCAAGCAGGGTCAGGCTTGAGATGGCGTTGAATTGAACGCCATCTCAAGCAGGGTCAGCCTGTGCTTTGAGATGGCGTTCAATTGAACGCCACCTCAAGCAGGGTCAGCCTGTGCTTTGAGATGGCGTTCAATTGAACGCCATCTCAAGCAGGGTCAGGCTTTGAGATGGCGTTCAATTGAACGCCGTCTTAAGCAGGGTCAGCTAGCATTCTTCCAAAAAGACTGTACCAGGCACTTGCTACTGTGTCTACACAGCTGGTGTTAGAAATATTCAACAATATACGTAGTAATTTTAGTTTTTCAAAGTAAAATTTCTGAGACTATAAAGGCAGGTTATTTTGTGTTTCAAAGATGTCATAATGAAACCTGTCAGAAAAAGATAATTTTTACCTGCAAAAAAAAAGATTTTTGATGTTTAAGGTTGAAGATTTCTATTTGTCAGTTTTAAATACTTTAAAATGTCAGTTAAACAGAGAGTGTGTGAAATTGCAATATTTTACGTTAAAATATCATGATTTGGTCAAGATCGGAAAATCCCAATTTAGATCAGAAGGTGTTATTCGTTATTGATACTATCAATTACTATTGACTGACTCTATATGTTGTGGAAAGCTGTTTCGAGAAATGCGTTTTATTTCTTTTTTTTAACCTCTCGCCGGTTTCATGTCTTCTAGTAATGATATTTGCTGTAGACAGCTTTGAAAATAAGTTTGATAAGAGGATAGTGTTGATTTATTTCATTCAAGATGCAAATCTTGATTGGTTTCATTGCGGCTTTAGCTTAAATCCGGGTCATGGAAGTTCGCCGGGGAGATTGCAACAAAAGCGGTTTGAACTATTTTGGAAATGTCATCTTGAGATGCACAAAATCATATTCTTCCACCTTCCCATCACGTAATCTGGATTAGAAGTAGAGACGTCGGGGTTAGGTTGAAGAATAGTGGTGGGAAATAAGGTAGGATGCTTGTCTCTAAAGTACGATTGTCTCTAAAGTATCAATCTATGTCCCAATGGCCTCGTAGCCATATTATATGCAAAGTAAAGGATAACATCGACATATAATCGTGCTCCAATCTCGTTTTGAGATTTATTTTGCGCAGAAAGGTGAGCTTCGTATTGGGTCTCGTGACCAAATATCCTGACCTCCGAGGAGCAGAATTTCCGAAGGTTTTTGTCAGGGGAAATGCAAAATCCGGTACTAGAGGGTCACATGAAAACTGGTCGTTTTTCGCTACAATACGTCGCATCGAAGTTGATTCCTTCAGGTGCTGCAAGTGTCTCATCAAGTCACACTGCAAAAGCTACTACACTGAAACGAGAGGCCAATTTTCCGGGGCCCTGTAGATTCCAGCATCGAGGAACCATGAGTGTTTGATTTTCCTTGTGCCGGATGATTTTTGCTCTACTCAGCAGAGTCACTCAAGTTTGCTTGTTTTTTATTACTGATTAGGTGACAGATTGCATCTTGATTTTGTCCAATGATTGGCGGCAGAAAAATGGAGGCAAGTTAAGCAAAATAAAGAAAACTTTAAAATGAGACATTCCGCAAGTGTGCATATGAATTTGACAAAGCTGATGCTAAAGTTGATATATTGATATAATATGCTCTGACAAGAATACTCTAGTGATATTGTATGGTGGACGAGTAGGGAAATTAATAGATACAGGGATATAGGGACTGGTCAGTTTATTCTTCAGTCTAGAGGCGGTTGATTCATGGGGGATGTCACCCTTATATTGACTCTAGTGATTTGGGCGTCACAATCTTTTGAAATGCTCAATGTGGCACCGTGTTTTTGAATCAAGACTCTGGCTTATACTTGCATAAAATCATCGTATCATCTATCTGGAAGTTTGCAAATTGAAAGTATGTTTTGCAAAGCATCACATCAGCAACGAATTGCATTATTCAGTTACAGTACTTTCTGCACATAACTTTTGTATATCAGAAATACATATCAGAGATATCCTTTTGTATGCAAATTCAATGTCTGTTTTGCAAAGTGTACTCTTCATTATGCAATCTGCCGTTTATATACAAAGCATAAAAACTTGATCCTGTAATGTCTTCTGTATTGGAATGCAGTATATTGGAAAGTAACACTTCACAATACATTGATAGAGTGACATATTTTCGAAAGAGAGAAATGACAAGATATTTGTCATTTCTTCCTATCACAGTCTTCATATAAAATGCGCTTTTTCATAAGTAAACTGATAGTTAACTAACGGCAGTTGTTTTCATTATTAACTGTGGTTTTGTTGTTTCAACGATAAAGAAAAGGTCCTTAGACACAGTGCACATCAGCTTTGACAACAACATATAGAAATAGCTCTCCAAGGCTTCCAGGAGATACAAGCAAAAAGATCCTTTTTGCGCCTGTCCATTGTCTTTGTATAGGCGTGATTGTATTTTGTTAATACTACTGGTAGTGATAGTTTCCTTGATAAAGTTTCTGAACCTGTCATTTAAATGGTAACAGGGAAAAACAAAATTCATACTCAATACCTTGGAAGCTAGTTCAAGGAAAACTATTACACAGAGCTGATATTATGCATTGTCACTGAAAATAAACTTTTATCCCTAAATAATCATCGGAACACAGAGATGAACTTAGTCGTCTTTTAGGTGAGTAGCTATTATAAATGGAAATACAACTATACATCTCCATTTTTGTTCTGTCAGTCACCCACAGAGTCATGTACTCTCTAAACATTTTGACTACCATTTTCCTCTGTAGAAGTCACCCAACGGTGAAAGGGTAAAAGGTACATTGTAATGCCCAGTGTTAGGCTTTGTGTTGGGTTGATCCTTCATGACCCTTATTAGATATTCAGCAGATCGCCCTCTATCTTTTTTGAGACCCTCTGACACAAAGGTCAGAAACTCTTGGCAAACAATTAAAAGGTTACAGATTAAATTACGCCTACGCACACACATTTTCTTCCACTGTCTTAAAAGCAAGTAGACATGCCATGTAGATCTAACAAACACTCCAGTCCAAGTAGGACTGTAGGCGCAATGATGTAAGTTGATTTCCTTTATCATTTTCCAAATATTTAGAGGACCACTTTGAATGCAGTGCTCACATAGTTTTTAATTAGAATTTAGTTCTTTTCTTCTGTTACTTTGAACTTGATTACTTCGACTCTCCTGCATACACAATGAATGACCTTGCATTTTAATATCTTTACTTACCCAGTTTTCACCACTTCTTCAATAAACCTACCCTAAACTGAAGCAACTAAGGGTGGTTATTTCTTGGAGTGGTTGGCACTTAGCGGATACAAAAGTAACTGGACTCCGCCACAGTGAAAAATCGTTGCAAGTGAAAAATCGTTGGAGGTGGAAACCAGTAAGCCACTGGAAAAGACACTGACCAGAGTGCCACAGCTGGCTCTGGCATATAGGCTGTACAAGGCAGGCCCACTGTATAGACATACAGCCAACTACAGCCAACTCAAAGAAACCAATATGAATGAAAATGAAGTCGAAGGCGCTGAACAACAAGCCTAAGCGGAATCTCAGAATGAAAATCAAGAAAATCAAGAGGAAAATGTTCAGGCAGAAAATACCTCAGAACAAACAAATGAAGGAGCGGTTCCCAGTGGGACAGCTATGACAGGTAGAGCTACGGCCCAAACTGAAGGGCGCCCTCTATGAGGCAGTAGAAAAATAGAAAGCGGACTGCTCTGTGCTACCCTGAATACTGAAAAGGTGCAGTCAATAATTTGGAACAAAACAAGGGGAGCTCTTATCGACCTTAAGGGAACGCAGACCGAACAGAAAGCAAAATTGAGGTAGCAGAGACACTTTCCAAGGAATATGAACAAACTTGGAACAAACTTCAGAGATTTTATTAACTAGACAAGACACCAGAAGGTAAGGAGCAAGCAGAATTAATGGGAATAAGCTTTAGCAGGAACATTGAACAAGCGAATGAATACATCAAAGATGCAGAGACAAGGAAAGGTGAAAATAGCGCCCTTAACATCAAATCATCATCCAAACGTGGATTCTCACTAAGCAGCTTGCGTAGTTCAAACACAACTACATCATCAAAATCATCCAGGGCAAACCCATTAAAGGCAAAAGGCAAGGCACGCTCTGCAGCAAAAGAGGCAGAGTATATGAAGACAATAGCTCACCATCAAGCAAAAATCAAAGTTATCGAAGCTGAAATGAAAGCAGAAAAGGCAAGGATAGATGCAGAAACCCTCCAGAAAGTAGCCAAAGAAAGTTCCACACCAGTACAGACACTTACTACACCAGACCAGTCATCAAACGACCATGTATCACGTTACATTGCAATGAAAGAAGAAATGGAGCGAGACCCATTACCAGCACTGAACTTAACTGAATTCGTACCCACAGCACCAAACACAGGCTTAGCATCATCCCCTCTACTGATACAACCAGAACTGAAAACACTAGCAGAATCAGCTGAGACAGTCACACCTACTCCAAATGGACAGACGTACATCTACAACAAGCCAGACCTACAAGAGCATGCAACCCCTGACTGAGATAGCCCAAATGATTGCTGGTCAACGTTTACCACTACAACAACCAATAACATTTGGAGGCGACCCAATGATGTCCATGTCATGGAAAAGATCATTCGAAGCCTCTGTAACAACGGCCTGCAGACAGACATCTGAAAAACTAGATTTCCTGCATAAATACACGCAGGAAGATCCACATAAAATCGTCGAAGACCATCTACAACGACATGCAGACGACCCAGACGTCTCATATCGAGAGGCTTGGATAGACCTAGAAGACAGATTCGGCAACCCTGCAGTCATCACCATAGTAATCCTGGAATGACTGAAGTCTTTCCAAAAAGTTAAACCAGAAGAATGCAAAATCTACTCGAACTATCAGACTTATGCTCTAACACAGAAGCACAAATGAGAAAACTTCCTGCCCTCTCATACCTCAATACACCACAAGGACCTAAGCCTGTCATGAAGGAGTTACCAAAATTCGTCCTCAACAAGTGGCGAGATAACGTGGCATCATACAAACGACGCCACAAAACCTTTCCTCCATTCAAATTCTTCACAGACTTCCTGAAAGACACAGCGAAAGCAGCATGCGATCCTGATATTACAAGATCAAACGACAAACCCCCTGGAACAAGTTAGATAAAATCCAGTCAACACATAAAGACTAGAGCACAAGTACATGCAACGAAATCATCAGACGAAGAAAAACAATGTCTCTTCCGCGAAGCTACAGGACATGACCTGAAAGATTGTGAGGCATTTGCAAAGCAACCAGTTGCTGACAGAATTAACTGTGTAAGAAGAAAGGCTTGTGCTTTCAATGCACTGAGAAACATCTCGGACTGTACATCAACCATCGAATGCGCTATATGCAAGAGTAAGAAACACATCACCTGTCTCCACATTACACCAACGACAGCAGAAAGCAACCAAAGCCAAATCAGAGGAAAAAGAAAAGGAAACCCAAGGAGCTACAACAAAATGCACCAGACTCACGAAATGCAAAGCAGGACATTCGTGTGGGAAGATAGTCCTTGCAGAGCCTAAAGGTATACACACAAGACCGACCAGCAGACTACATAGAAACTAATGTAGTCCTAGACGACCAGTCCAATGTTTGTATGGGTGACAGCCACTGCACATCTTCGACGCACTGAAGATACACGGCCTAGACCTTGGATACGAACTGTAAACATGCAGCAGCAAAGGGGAACACAGAATTTGGATTTCTAAGTCTAAGCCGACTTGAGTTTATCCAACTCTGGCCAGTTCAATGGCACCAGCTGAAAAGCACACAAAATAACAATCATGAGAGAGTATGAAAATTGTGTATTCCTAGCTACGTTTAGCCAAATTGTGAAAAAATGAGCACAGTGACCTACCGAAATTGTTTTTTTCAAAGTACAAGACATATACAACTTAGATTCCACTTATAAAATGTTTTACAAAATTGACAATACTGGAAGGTTAAAATATTCTCTGAAATTAATGTTTTAATCTCAGAAATTTTGGGTGTAATAATGGCAAATTTGATAAAAAATAAAAGATTCCACTTAGTCACACATTTTTCCATTTAAAATAGAGTCTTTACTGTTCAAGTTTACTTTGTGTTATTGGAGGAGGTTACTCAAATTCATCATGGTTGGCGAGGGGGTCACTTGAAATTTCGGAGTTTCAGGCCGTAAATAATGACGGGTCCCTTATGTACAACACATTACAAACTTGATGACCAATTAAAAAAATTTGTACTGCTACTCTATTTGAAAAAAAAATGATGCAGGTCTGACAGTAGAAAAAAAAATGCTGTCACTCTGACAGGAAATTTGCTCCCATACCCACTTCCTCCATACCCCCCCCCAAAAATCAAATGGTTCTCCCCTAAGCTATTAATGACATTATGTCGTAACGTGTCAGATATTCACATTTGCACTAGTCCATCTGTTTTCACATAAATCCACAACAAATGTAATTTTTGCGCGTTGGTATGCAGTGTTTCAGCCAGAGGCGAATTTTGAGTCATTTGACCCATTTTTTGAAGGTTTGATCCTCATTTCTGAAAGCAATGGGTCATAAATGACTCGCTCTTGGCATTCTTTGAGCTCTCACATGATTTACTGTAAGTTGTTTGAATTGACACTCTGTTTTACTCCCTTCTTTCATTTTTTGTTTGTACTAAATTAAAGATTAATGTTTTAGTGATGTCTCCTAAAATTCTGCAGTGACCCTCAAAATCTGAAGTGAGGGGGCATTATGTCAAAAATTTGAAGCTGGCTGCAAGACTGCGTATGAGAACGGCAAAATTGCAGGGTCTCCAATGTGTCGATTTGGACACAAGGGCGTCGATTAATTGTTCAACATTTACATTGTGTCAAACATCCCATTGTAGTATTGAGATGACACACGAAGATACAGTTTGCTTGTTTGTTTTTCCCAAGTTTTAGGACAATAGTTTGGTGAAATGTTAATCACTTAAAGGTCTGGTGAAATGATGAAATGATCCCGTTCTGTGACCTGAATATCTTCCAGGGGGCAATATTATCACACTCACAACGGAATTGCAATCTAAAAGTACGCGCGAGTGTTAATTATTTTGATATTTCTATGCGCGGTTTTTATCGGGTCATTTTGCGACACCCAGGTCACGCCCTCAGCGGGAGTCATGGTTGGCCAACTGTGACGTCACAGTGGTGCAGTCCCACGCCGCCTTGTCTCTGCCCGGTATCCGCTAACAAAACAAAGTCAGTTTAAGTCTCATGTGCGATCAGTGCAACCCACCTGTGTTCACGTTGCCCATTCGCAACGTTCGCCAATGCCAATTGAAATCCGAAGTGGCGAAAAAAAGTCGATCCTAATTCGCCTCAACGGCGAAACTGATTTTTGTGTAAAAAATATGGCAAACAATATAAAAAAAAGGTGTTTTTTTTTGTATTTTGTTGATCTGCGCTTCTCTCGCGGCATTATTGCGTTCTTTCCGTGGTGCGCATTTGCAGTCGAGCCAAGTCTCGCGAGAGATTTGACGTCATTTAGTCTAGTTTACAGCATGCATAAATGACTCTCGCGAGAATTGAAACTTAGACACACGCAATCGAGCCCTCGCGATAAATTTGACGTCATTTTGTCTAGTGTACAGCAGGCATAGGAACGCTCGCTCGCGAGAATTGAAACTTTTGCTATACATAGCAGACATACGCATTTTAATCGCGGCCACAACGTTCGGTGTTGCATTTTTGCATTGCGGTTCCGTGTTGTGCATTTTAATCGCGGTCTTAAACGTTCCATGTTGCGGTCGATTTTCATCGCGGGCCTCATGGTCCAGTATTCCCCGTTGTTCTTCATTTTAATCGCCGTCCCAACGACGCGTTCCGTGTTGCTGTCGATTTGTATCATGGAGGTAGAAATCTACCTCCATGATTTGTATCGCGATCTCTACGTTCCGTGTTGTTGTTCATTTTAATGGTAGTCCCAACGTTCAGTGTTGCTGTTCATGCAGCTGATTTGCATCGCGGTCCCAACCTTCCGTGTTGTAGTGCATTTTAATTGCGGTCCCATTTACGTTCCATGTTGCTGTCGATTTGCATCGCGATCCAGAATCATGTAATTTTCAGTGTTAAAATAAAGACAAGTGGATACAGGGTTGATGTGTTGATAATTTATTCTTGTGCATGCAACCGACAACGTCTTCCCATAGTGAAGGAGGACACTGTACTGATCATGTAAGCGGAAACCCTAGAAGTTACCCCTGTGGGGAGCTTACGGAGGTGTGAAATAGTTACTTCCCGTTATGAGATACGACGTCGGCCTCGACGTCGGAAAGCCGAAAAAGTCGACTGGAGAGGCTTGGGGACACGGCCACATTCCATTGTTCTTTTGCCACATTTCATAATCACGCACGCTAAACGAAAAAAGGAATGAACATAACTGTTTTATAGACTTTCAACTGTATTTCTGTGATTTTGCCACATGGGCGTTTCATCAGACCTTTAATGGTCATGTCCTGTTTATTCTGTGTATCAAATGTCCAAACATTTAGAACAAAGGCTTGATCACAGTTTCTCCATCACTGGCCTGCTGGAAACATACATATAGTTAGCTAAAATGAACAAAATCTCTGCTTTGTGTGATAGATGCTGAGGCTGAAAACCTAGAGTTTATTTCATCTTGACATTTGTTCGTTTTGTGAATGCCATCACATAGGTCACAACTACCACCACCTTCATTGTTTATTTAATGCCATGGGTCAACATGTAGCAAATGCCAAAGGTGAAAACTATTGTTTATGTAGTTCCTTGGGGGTAATTCACACCTGGATCCCCTGATCAGCGTACATTGTAAGGGGAGGGAGCGTGTTGTCACATGGTCAGGCCCTGTCTACTCTGATTGGCCAACTGGACAAATGAAGTCTATGGTTATACATTTAAAATTCTTACAAAACTTACATTAATACACTTTCAAATGGAAACTCAAGTGTTTTAGCTTCTTGACACAGATCTGATCTAGCTGTTCACCTGTAATATTTTACCTGACCCCTTTGGCGTAAAATGAGAAATAATCGTGGTGGTTGTGTAATTTGTATATTTTAGTAGAACTCCACATTAATTCAAACAGCAATTCTATTCTCCAGGATATAATCACAATGAGTGTACCAGGCGTTTGCAGAAATGTCAAAGAAGGTTGAGGATGCGTTGGACCTGATTAAAGATGATCAAAGCATGTTCTTGGATCACATTGAGCAAAAATTCGATCAAGTTCGTTCACAGTACAGACAGGCAGCTACTTGACCACAAGGAAATCTCAGGACTCCTGGAGAGCTAAGTGTAAGTATATGTACATGTGTGTCATTTTTGCTTCTGACAGTTATCCAATTGGTAAAATTCAAAATCTTGTATCACTCTCAGAGGAATAAATTTGCTGGTGTTTCTGTACTTTGTGTAGCAACAAAGTGTACACCTCAGTGTTCTCCCCATAGTTTTCTGATAGAGTAGTGGCTTATTAGCATAACAATAGATGTAATTGTTATGACAATGAGTTTTTATTGTTCAAGATAAATTATAGAGTATATAATTATTTTGACGAGAACACTGCACCAATTTAGGGTACAGTTAGTGGCAGCTTATAGTTAGCTTACTTAGCAGCAGATAATATCTGTTGAAAAGTTCCAATTCAATTGATTTTTGAATTTCTATGCCTGGTTTTGGATGAAAGTGAAATTCTAGTCATGAAGGTCTACTTCCATTAATAATGCTGATAAATCAACCAAGTTTCTATCAAACTCCTCTGCCATACTGCCAGCCAAGATGGCAGAAAAGTTTGAATTTTTAATGGAAACTTGGTTGATTTATCAGCATTTTTAAGGGAAGGGGGACACTTTATGTACAATATTATATTTTTAGGGCAATTTGGCCATTTTTGTCGATGTTCAAAAATCTTCTCAGAAACTAATCATCTGATTACTTTGAAATATTGTAGGCAGGTTGCTAAGGATGACGTTTTTTCAGTTTGTTGAAATTGTGGTGAAACTTGCATATTTGTATATATTCGACATTTTGGAGCAATTTGTCCTGTTTTATGGTCCAAAATCATTTTCTCTAAATCAGTTGTCAGATTTCTTTGAAATTCGATAAGCACGTAACTAGGGATGATATTAATGAGATTTTATCAGATTGTGCTGGTATATGCAATTTGGTACACATGCTCTATTTTGGAATGACAAGAACTGAGAAGTTTTTGGTGGGTGTGGCTTGAAAATTATTTGAGTTATGAATATAAGAAAATTTGTCAATCATTCGTATGGCGATATATTGCAACATCCATGCTATAGAGCACCCTATAATTGATCATCGAGTATTGTCCTCTGGCATGTTCTTGCTCAGACGCCTGCATGGAGAGTCTAAAAAACACGATGAGTCTGAAAGACACGATGATGAGTCTAAAAACACGATGGCGAGTCTAAAAAACACGATGAGGAGTCTAAAAGACATGACTTTCCAGCTGGTTTCGCAGAAGTAAAGTACTATATCTTGCATTTTCACCGATGCCTTATAATTCTAAAAAAGCATTATAGAGAAGCTGCACCCACTCTTTAATTGTTTTAACAATCGAAACTCATGACCATGACAATTACATGTATTGTTTCCGGGTAGAAACATAGTGGAATAGAATTAGAAATTCTCACATAAAAAAGTGGAAGACTGCCTATTTGTGAAGTGTAAAGTGTGGCATCCAAATCATGATTTATCGTATTTTTCCCTTCGTTTCTGGTATTTTTTTATTGTGATAATATTTCAGATGTTGTACAATCAGTAGATGAAGATATTTATTGTGATGATGAATGATAAGGGTGAAATGAAATTAGATGCTTAGGTCATATCTTACTTTTCATAAAAATTATCAACATCTGCGTATAAATTGTACAGGCAATCAGGTACTCAAGTGGCACCAAATTATCGCAGTGTCAAAACTAACACAAAAATCTCCAGAGGTTTGGAGGGGGCCAACCCCTTCTTGTTTTATCCTATTGCCAAGCAGAAAAAAAATTAAAGGGATAATTAGAAATATATAACTTATACCTCCCAAAAAACAAAACAAAAAACAAATGATGTCATGCACATATTTGTCTTATTCCAGTATGTATATGTTGCATGAGAATAAGACCTTCAAGCTGACAAACTTTTTTATTCAGTTCAGAGCCACTCATTTTTTGGCATTTGTTTGAGCAGTCTAGTTTCTTTTGATTCATTATGTATATCCCCCGAGGAATTTCTGATACAGTATCAGCTAAGTCCCTGATTGTCACATTTCATCTGCCCTGTCAATAGAAAAAAATAAATGTATTTTTGTTTGACTAGACAGGTGCTTAGGTGTATCTTCAAACTTTTCTGTATGGCTGGCTATGTAATTTCTTGAAAATTATATAAAATGTATATGTCCTCTAAATAATGCATGATATTTAAAAATCATTTGAAATGGTAATTGACAATGAGTCTCCTTCAAAGCATGTTTTCAATTTTTTTATTTTTAGTAGTCTACAGTTTTCTCTACACATGTGAGCTATGCCTGGCTTGACTAGGGAATCTCTGTTGGTACAAATCAGAATGAATCATGGGATATTTGTAGTACGGGTTGGGGTCTTTGCACAGTTAGCACAATCTACTATTAGATACACAAAGTCAACAATTTTGTCACAATAATTGTAAAAATGTACTAATGGGTTCAAATAAAATTTAACAAAGCAAAACTTGCTTTAGTTGAGGGTAATGTAAATTGACAGTTCCATTCTGATGTGCTCAAAGGTCTTTGGACAAGGGTGCCAATGTTAAAATGATACATGAATTTCCTTATGTTCCTAAGCATAGGTGGAATGGAAGGCAACATAATGATGTTCAAATCAGTAGTAAGTCATGATACCAGAGTTGATCTTAAAATATCAAATGTACCATATTGTTAGTTATGACAGTGACCTATAAGTATTATACCATCATAATTCATCTCACTCTTTGCATTATTTTAAATAACCATCATTTATCATTTCTACCTACAGATTTTAAAGAGGAGAAGTGCAGTGATCAATGCAGATGAGAAGGGTTTCTGGAATGATGTAACTGCAGACCTGATGTCTGATGAGGAGGTCCCACCAGATAGAAGGATAATTGCCTCCAGGCCTTTTTGGCAATCTGACAAACTAAACGATTTGATAGACACACTCAATCAGCGAATGCTTAATGACTCTAATTCAAGACACTACATACTGCAGAGGAAGTATGGCAGAGCCAGTGAGAGACCACCTAATAAAAACAGTTCAGTGACAATTGTGTGAGACAGAACAGTGATGCATAGCTTTTCTGATAGAGTAATTATCCATCATCCCTCTGTTGGTCAACAATTGATTTGTTCTCAATTTTAATTGCTTTTCTTGAAAAGTAGTACACAGAGCTGGTGTTGTAAGTTCAGTGAAATATGCAGTCATTAGCTGACACAGGTCTGTTGACATCAAATAAAATTTAGTATAACCAAGGCATAACTTACAAATACTTTACAAGTACATCTTTTGAAGTACTGATGAAATTTGTCACTTTGACGTATCTGGTTTTTTTGTCCTCAAGAATTTATCAAGGTGCAGATATAGTGTTTAAACAAGCTGAAGGTGTTATTTTTTGTTTCTTGTCAAAAGATTTCTCTGAAAATGCTTGTCAGATTGCTTTGAAATGTTATATGCAGGTCTCTGAGGATAATATAAGTAAGCAGTAATCAATTTGTCCTGATATATGCAAGATTGTGTTTTTCAGAGCAATGTTTCACAGTTTTTTAAGATTTTGATGAGTTGAACAAAACCTACGATTTAACAGTACACATACATGTATGTGATACCGGTAAGTAAGAGTTATTTAAACATACATTGCAAAACAAATCACCCCTGTGACAGTTCCTGCACAGGCCCTGATACAAACTGTGATACAGGTCTGCGTCAGCAAACACAGAAGGAGTTGTATCAGGGGCTGGTGCACAGGTCTGTATACAGTACTGTGAACACATGGCTGTATTTCTACCTGTTACAGCACCTGTACACAGTGCTGTGAACACTGATTCTAAATTCTTTCAATGTTCAAACAATAACGCTTCTTTCTGCTTCTATCATCAAAATTTGCCAATTTTACAACAAATTTACACCCTAAAATCCATCAAAATTTTCAGGCCCTGTAAATTCAAAGCTGACACACCACTGTACACACACCGGTGGTTCAGTGCTGTAATCATAGGTCTTGATACAGTCAGAAATTACAGCATTGTATACATTCCTGTACCACCATGAATCAGGATTTACACACAACCCTAAAATCTGACAGATTTTTACTGGTCTTGCAACAAAGGTTATTTCTCTGGGCCCGTTACAGGCACTGATTAGCCTCTGTTACAGGCATGTGTCTGCCTTTTCTTGCTGTGTGGATAGCTTGAGTGCCTGAGTGCATTTTCAATCAAGAAACTCTTGACATAATTTTCTTTATTCCTATATTTAAAGGTACACGTAGTTGATCTTGTAATTTGGTGAATTACACAGTCATTAGCTGGCACATCTTAATTGACACAAAGTAAAATGTACATAATTTAGGAATACTAAACATGTATATCTTTTAACGTATTGCCAACATTTACAACATACTGTAAAGAGCATTAATTTTCACCAGGATCTAATTTCACAACTTGGCTGTTTGGGAAACATGATTCACTGGGTTTTATTTTCACACATATGGCCGTGAAATAATGAGTTCTATTAGCATTTAAAATTGTCAGGGGGACATAATTAAGCAGATTTTATGTTGCTTGTTGTACTTTGGGTTATTTCCCTGTTTTTTGTCAAAAATATTTTTCTGAAACAGGTCAACAGATTGCTTCAAAATTTTGTATATAGGTCAATAGGGATGATAGTAGTAAGATATCAAATTGTTCTGATGAACCATATTCTCCAAGCTAGGCCCAGGCATATTTAAAAGTGACTGTATTAATTGATATTTGAGTTATCAAGCATATGGAAATTCTTTTTTGACAGTATTAAAGATAACTTTGAATGTGTCATGGGGAAATTGTTCTGAATGCTTTTTGTGTGTATTTTTTTAATCAGTGTATTTTACTTAATGCTTTATATTGCCTTGTATTTATTTTACTAATATTTACACATTCCTTTGTAATAAAGAAGAAATCATTTACAGTGATCTTGGTTTTGTGTATCTAACTTGCAGTAGTAGTTTCATATGCAATCTGTACTCTATTTTCCTATAGAAAGCATCATTACATTGGTGTCTTAACTTGTAAAAAGAGTACTTATTGCATTGATAATGTGATAGTGTGAATTATATATATATTATATATATATATATATATATATATATATATATATATATATAGTGTATGTGATACCTTTATGAGTAGAATGAAGTGAATTTGATGCCTGTATGAGAAGTAATACATGAATCAAAGCTACAAAGCAATACTGTTATTTGAGGACCCACCCCCACCCCCGATCCCCGATTCCCCGGAAGCCAGTGTTGGATAAAATTGAAAAATGACACGATAAAAACAAAATGTTAGCCTACTACTATTTTTCAGTTGATGCTACCATTTATAAGACCACAATACTCGGCGCAAAAGGCAAAAAATTCCTACACTGCTCATGGCAAAACTTCTACCTTTTACTCATATATTTAATAACAAAAAACCGACTTTGTCTTCTTTTAGTATGTTACTTGGCAGAATTCCCCAGCACAAAACAGCATGAATGATTTGTGTTGCAATTTTTTTTTTTGAGGTTTGGCCACTATTTCGTTAATTTGACTGAACTAACTGACAACAAAAGCTCGTGGGAAAATGCTGACTAAGACGTTTGTCTGAGTGCTTCAACAATTTAGGATATAGCATTGTGTATCTACATTTCTGGGACAGCAACTCCCCGTCCTTCCCATATTTGAAAGTAGCTAAGGAACATTCTAGAAATGTTGTAGATATCTACATTGAAAGTAATGAACACTGTCCTAATATTAATCGTCCTTCTACTTCTTTGAGGGTTAATATTTGTCATACAATAATGTGAGCAGTGTAAAATCTAAAGAGCAGGTTGTATTTCTATAACAAATATCTTAAAAAGATGGTAAACTATTTTCCGATATTCCCTGTTTACTTACGATATATACAATATTAAAAGGAAATGACGATATTTTTGCTTGGAGGTAGTCATCTCATGCAAGAATTTGTACATTCTGAAAATGGGCTGTGAAAATAATATGACCTGAGCAGCGACTTTCGTCAAGACCCATAATAATAGCGGGAGGCAGACTTACAGAAGCGACGTTGAATTGAATACCAGTGTTTCTGCAATCTATACTTAGCATCCCTTCTTTTGATGGTACATCGTGTTCCCACTCTAGCGTAGGGATACTTCCGTATAGTGCAGGGATATGTCCCCCCGAAGGAAACATATTTCATCTGAGTCGGGCGCAAGTGTAATTTCCCATTCAATTTTGCTGCTTAACGTTAATGGATAGGCAACTCCATGACCTGTGACGAAGGGATGAGTCAGTCCAATAGCATATTTCGTGTTATATACATCAAAAAGTAAATCATCCTCCACGACATTAATATCTACTTTGGCAATCCCACTTGTTATTTTTTTTCACATTTTCTTTCTGAGTACCGTCAAGAGGCGTGCTTGTTCTCTCCTTTTTATGTTTATAGAGATCACGATAACCTTCAATAAAGTTATAATTGCTCAAATCGAGAAGTATCTGCCTCTCAAAATTTAAAACCATGTGCTTGATTATATTTTTGCGACATTCTGAACTATTCGATTATTTGGTGACCCAATATTATAAAGGCAAAAACCAGATAAAAGGCATCTGGATCTAAAATACTTCACTTTCTAACATTGGACACTGTACGTAGATGTTTCACCTGGCTGTGGCTGACTCTGGTTATGAGTGACCACATGATAGGTCCTCTCTGCCTTTATTCCCCATGGTTTGCGGCTGCTGAAAGTTTGCAACAATGATCGACTGTACAATATTTTCTTAGTACTGCATATACTCAGAAGATATTACGCCTTAGACTGAGTTCACATAAAAGTGGTGAGGAGCTGGGGAATTGTAGGGGTAGTAGAGGGGGAACTTGAACGTTTTGCTCTGCCTATGGGGGACCGGAAATATTTTGGTTCCGAACATTTTGATATCATTATTATCATTAATCTTTGTTTAAACTTGATAACTATATAGGTGAAACACCTCTTTTCATGGAGGTCGAATAGATAACAGAAAATTATATTACAGCACAAACTTGAAAACACAAAACACACAGAAGTACAAATAGCGGAACAAACTACGAGGAGGCATCAGACAAGTAATAGAATACAGAAAGTTATTACAAGATTTCTTAAACTAGTCAGTGACTCGGAGTCCCTGATGGCTTTGGGGAGATTGTTATATTCATCCACAGTAGCAACACACAAGGTGTTTTGATAAAGAATTGTACGTGCTTTGCGAACTTTAAGGAGGTTCTGATTGGAAGAACGCAGTGATCTAGAAGGTATATAATTTTTGAACATATTGGTTATATAGTAAGGGGTGAGATTGTGAGTTGCTCTGCAAATTTGGACCATACGATTAAAACGGAGTTCAAGTTGATCGGTAGCCAATGAAGCTGACTATACATTTGATAAGTGGAAAGAGGCGGAACAGTGTCGAGAATAAGTCTCATTGCACGTCTCTGTAGACGCTCCAATGCATAGGTATTGCTATTGAAAGTAAAGCCTGAAACTTTTAATTGATGTGTGGTGAGATGAAACTGTAACAGTAATAGAATAACTTGCGTGAGTGGAGAGGAAGAAATGTTTTGATGCGTGTCGAGAGAAACAATTTGGAATCGATTTTGCTTTTAATGGTTGAAATGTGTTCAGTCTAGGTTATTAGAAATGGTGACCCCTAGTAACCTCTCTGATGAGACGCGGTCAATAGTTTTACCAGCCAAAGTGAGGTTGAAGTTTTCACTGTCAATGTGCCGTCTCTTCTGATAAGTTGTGATGATCATTGATTTTGTCTTACTGGGATTGATACAAAGTTTGTTAGTAAGACACCAATTTTCAACTATTTTTAGATCAGAGTTCAGGTAAGTAGATATGGTGTTTAAGGACTTGTTTGAAACATGAAGTGTGGTGTCGTCTGCAATGGAGGTACAGGATGAATTTTCAAGGTGAAGAGGCAAATCGTTAACATAAATAATAAAGAGCAATAGGCTCGAGTCGCCTTAGACTGATAAATCCAAATACTCCACTTTAAAAACTTGCCTTAAGAATATGGCTCTACATACTGTTGATAAGAGATGTGTGGAACATTGGAGAGCAGAACTATGCAACACATATTTATTTTTTCTCTTCATACAGTCCTAATAAATATGTGATAATTTTGGGGGACACTTGAAAAACTTCGATCATAAAGACGGGGACTTGGAAACCTTTTGAGGGTATTGAGGGGTGGATCTGAACAAATATTAGATTTGAGTCGCGTTTAATACCAACACACCAAAACTACCTCAACATTAAAACTTGATCTGCCATCAGATTAGCGACGCTATTAGGACCAGTATGCCACATTCACTCGAGATCAGACTGAAAAACGAATTGAATTTAACGGATCCTAAGCTACGTTTGCAGTTACATGTAACTACACTCGGAACTAGCTTTCAATATAGATTCACTTATCAATTTTGCGCTGAAATTTTGTAATACAATGGCAAGAGTTAAAATGACTTCATCAACTCTTCGTGAACCTCTTCTATACCGATAAATATCGCATCGAAACATGCTCTTTTTTACCGAAATATCTTCTAATAATAACACATAAATGATCGAATATTTGTAATCGTTTTGCACTTGAATGGGACTTTGCCAACATGTGTACATACTGGATTAACAGTGGGGCAACGAGACAGAGAGCTGTTCTCAGAGAAAACGGTGTTTTGAAGATAGCCAATTCTCTCTTATATTTTCAGAATCATAATAGAAAGGGAAACATCTTAATTGAGAAGGGTAAGTATAAACGAAATGCTAGGTAAAAAAAATTGATTTTATTCTTCCCTACTTAACAGTTCTGAAGCTGTCGTGTCCTCACAAATGTCTAGTATGTATATAACTTACGATTTCAGATTAACCGACTGTTACCCAGCAGGTTTGAGGTGATCACATGCTTTCGAAATTTCTCGAACACTCTTCACGTGATACCATCGCACCAATCAGCGCATTTGAAGCAAGGCAGCCGTGTTACATTTACACAGCCACCTACACAACCAGGTTTGAGGTGTTCACATGCTGTCGAAATTTCTCGAACACTGTTCACATGATACACTCGTACCAATCAGCGAATTTGAGCAGCCACCCGTAATTTAAACAGAACGTACATATCTGGCAATTTTGAGGTGATCACGTGCTTTTGAAATTCCTTGAACACTCTTCACGTGATACTCTCGCACCAATCAGCGCATTTGAAGCCTAGCAGCCATCTGACAAATACACAGTACGGACATATCCTGTGTTCCTTCGTGTGAGCACGACGAGCCTTCGCCTATGTTAATTGTAGCCACAGCAAGGCATTTCTGTATTCATATACCATTTAAAGAAGTTCAACAATACTTTTCAAATATTTATTTTAGCATCAAAATACGGAATATGCATGTAAGTCCGGTTATATATTGTTGGCGCAAATAAAATTATATGATTGGTCGAGATAAAATGATACAACTGTAGTCCAGTGTGTTCTGAACAGATTTTCCACGTCACTGAACAGGCTAATCACCGAAATGCCGGGCAAATTATCGAATTTTTGACCTTATTCTTCTCTACTGAGCAGTTCAGAAGCTCTCGTGTCCTCACTAATGTCTAGTACGTATATATGTTATGACGTCAGATTAACGGCTATTATGCAGCAAGTTTGAGGTGATCACATGCTTTCGAAATTTCTCGAACACTTTTCACGTGATAACCTCGCAGCAATCAGCGCATTTGAAGCCAAGCAGCCACCTGACAAATATACAGCACGTAAATATCCTGTGTTCCTTCGTGTGAGCACGACGAGCCTTCGCCTATGTTAATTGTAGCCACAGCAAGGCATTTCTATATTCATATACCACTTCAAGAAGTTCAACAATACTATTCAAAATATTAATTTTAGCATCAAAATACGGAATATGCATATCATTCCGGTTATATATTGTTGGCGCAAATAAAGTTATATAATTGGCCGAGACATAATTTCAAAAAATGACTGAAAGTAGTAGTGTTTTAATCGCAATGCAGCAAAGATAATTTCAGATGCTGACAAGATATTACAGCGCCTGGTATTCGTGTGTGTAACATCTTCCTGGAAGCTTAAAGATTTGGAAGCTCTACTTATTTCTTTCACAATTATTTAGAGGGTTATTTGTGAAAGAAAATAAACAAAAAGAAAATGCTTGTATTCTTCATTTGTGTTACCAACTAACATGACTAACAACGAAATGAGAGACCCAGGTAACTCTTTTCCCTGTGATATCGACCACTGGACATTTGTACCTGAACTCGCTATGAAAGAATTATTAGTGAAAGTCATTTGTTTCTAAGTTAATGAAGGCAAGTGTATGCAGTGAAATAGTTCAGTCACTTGTGCAATGCACCTTGTATCTGAACACCGAATTGGCTGCACAAAGTTGTTCTTTCATTTCAGCAAACGAAGTAATTGGCTCTCCACCACCGGGTAATAAGGCATTGTTAGCATAGCAAACGTGTAGAAAAATGTCATCAGTAAATTTATGACTATGAATATTATTGAAAAAATACTTCTGTAATTATTTTATAATTGCAAAAGTGCCCAACTACGCTTGAATATAAAATGACGATCAGTATTCAGGCCCAATTCATGCAGTTGTAGTACAGACGCTGACAAATTATTTCCTTGCCTTGCTTTGCCCTCTCGTTTAATAACAACACGCAAAACTTGTCTCAACGTTGAATGTCGATAATTAATCTTTTAAGGTTTGAATAAGAAATATGCCATCGGGTTAGCAACTCTTACATCAGACTATCTTGCCAACGATCGCTCGAGATGAGACTGAAAAACGAATTATAGTTAACCTAAGCTGCATTTGCAGTTACATGAAACTACACGCCAAGCTAGTTTTCAATTTAAAATGACATCACTTTTTCACTGAAATTTTGTAATAATTGGCAAGAATTCAACGGACTTTTTCAACGCTTTACGATCCTTTTCTATACCGATGAGCCTTGCACCGACACATACTTTTTCACCAAAATGTCTCCTAATAATAACACATAAAAATGATTGAATATTTGTACTCGTTTCGCGCTGGAATGGGAATTAGCCAACACGTGTACATACCGGATTAACAGTGGGGCTACGAGATCGAGAGCTGTTCTCAAAGAATATTTTTTTGAAGATAGCCAATTCCCTCTTTTATTTTCAGAATCATAATAGAAAGGGTGACCTACCTTAATTTAGAAGGGTAAATGAAATTTGGTGATAATATGTCAAGAACTCAAAGGACTTTGTCAGCGCTTCATGATCCCTTTCTATACCGATAAGCATTGCACTGACACATACTCTTTTTCACCAAATTGAATAATACAGTCATAAAAATGACCGAATAGTTGTAACCGTTTTGCGCTGGATTTGGAATAAGCCAACACGTGTACATACCGGATTAACAGTGGGGCTACGAGATCGAGAGCTGATTTCAAAGAAAAGCAATTTTTCAAGATAGCCAATTCTCGAAAATATTTTCAAAATCATAATAGAAAGGGTGACTTATTTTAATTGAAAAGGGTAACTAAGTATAATCAACTTAATGCCGGGAAAATAACCAATTTTTTACCTTAGTCTTCTTTACCTAACAATTCTGAAGCCCTCGTGTCCTCACGAATGTCTAGTATGTATATCTTATGACATAAGATTAATGGGCTCTTATCAAGCAAGTTTTAGGTGATCACATGCTTTCGAAATTTCTCGAACACTCTTCACGTGATGCCCACGCACCAATCAGCGCATTTGAAACCTAGCAGCCGCTGGCAAATACACAGCATGTACATATCCAGCAAGTTTGAGGTGATCACATGCTTTCGAAAAGCAAAAGTGTAGAGAAATGTCATCAGTAAATTTATGATTATGAATATTGCTGATAAAAATAAATACTTCTGTAATCTTTTTATAATTGCAAATTTTCCAACTGCGCTTGAATATAAAATGACAATCAGTATTCAGACCCAATTAGTGCAGTTTTAGTACAGGAACTTTCCTTGCCTTGCTTTGCCCTCTCGTTTAATCGCAACACGCAAAAGCTGTCTCAAAGTTCAATGTCGATAATTAATCTTTTAAGGTTGAATAAGAAATATGCCATCGGGTTAGCAACTCTTACATCAGACTATCTTGCCAACGATCACTGGAGATAAGACTGAAAAACGAATTATAGTTACCGTAAGCTTCATTTGCAGTTACATGTAACTACACGCCGAGATAGCTTTCAATTTAAAATGAAATCAGTTTTTCACTGAAATTTCGTAATACAATGGCAAGAATTCAACAGAATTTGTCAATGCTTCATGATCCTTTACTATACCGATGAGCCTTGCACCGACACATACTCTTTTTCACTAAAATGTTTCCTAATAATAACACATAAAAGTGATCGAATATTTGTCCTCGTTTTGCGCTGGGAATTAGCCAACACGTGTACATACCGGATTAACAGTTGGGCTATGAGATCGAGACTGAGCTGTTCTCAAAGAAAATATTTTTTTTGAAGACAGTCAATTCCCTCTCTTTTTCAGAATCGTAATAGAAAGGGTGACTTACCTTAATTTAGAAGGATAACTAATCAAAGAAATGCGGGAAAATAACCAAATTTTGGACCTTGTTCTTCTCAAATACTTCTCTACTTAACAGTTCTAAAGCCCTTGTGTCCTCACTAATGTCTAGTAGGTATATATCTTATAACGTCAGATTAACGGGCTATTACCCAGCAAGTTTCAGGTGATCACATGCTTTCGAAATTTCTCGAACACTCTTCACGTGATACCCTCGCACCAATCAGCGCATTTGAAGCCTAGCAGCCGCCTGGCAAATACATAACCAGCAAGTCTTAGGTGATCACATGCTTTCGAAATTTCTGAACACTCTTCACGTGATGCCCTCGCACCAATCAGCGCATTTGACGCCCAGCAGCGCCCTGCAAATAAACAGCACGTACATATCCAACAAGTTTGAGCTGATCACATGCTTTCGAAATTTCTAGAACATTCTTCACGTGATACCCTCACACCAATCAGCGCATTTGAAGCCCAGCAGCCGCCTTGCAAGTACTCAGCACATACATATCCTTTGTTCCTTTGTGTGAGCACGACGAGCCTCCGCCTATATTGTAGCTACGGCAAGACATTTCCGTACTCATATACCATTTGAAGAAGTTTAATAAATACTATTTCAAATATTAATTTTAGCATCAAAGCAGGGAATATGCATATCATTCCTGTGTATATTGTTGTCGCAAATAAAGTTATATATGATTGGCCGAGACATAATTGCAAAAATTGACTTCAGTAGTAGAGTTTGATCGCAATACAGCAAAGATATTTTCAGGTGCTGACAAGATATTACAGCGCCTAGTATTCGTGTGCATAGTAGAGGAAATAAGGGACACCTGCGCTGAGTAGTATCTTCCTGGCAGATCAAAGCTTTGGAAGCTCCAATAATTTCGTTCTCAATTATTTTAGAAGATTACTGGTGAAAGTAATCTACAAAAAAGAACATGCTTTTGTTCTTCAATTACGTTACCAACTAACTAGACTAGCAACAAAATCAAACACCCTGATAACTCTTTTCCCTGCATGACAGCTGTTCCCCTCAGAGATTTTGACGTGGTGGATATGGCCTTTTGGGGGCGAATCGGCTATACCCACCATGCCCATCAAACACTTATGAGTTTACTTTTCTTGTTTAGGCCTACACACACTCATATCTGTTGGAAATCTGGGGAATGGCTATTACATCAGGTTGACAACCCCCACATGTGGGCAGTGAATTAAGATTACTCTTTGTAAGACAGTTACGATTCCGAATAAAGCAAGACAAATTTGTTGCTTTCACAAATTTCCCTTAAATACAACACTAATGTTCATCAAACAAGAAAACTATGCAGACCTAGCATAGCCGTTTGTAGCGAAATTCGAAACACAGTGAGCATGTAATGACCAAGGTATTCCACAATGCTTGCCCACGGTCCCTCCACAAACCGTGGCTTGTCGTATATCATGGAGGTACTAGCTCCGCTCCTGGCTCCATGATCGTAGCGAGCGACTAACCATGGAGGTAGAAGAGAACTTCATGGGCTAACGTACATATGACCGTAAAATAAAACCCATGGAGGTTACTATAGTAGTTACACAAAGCAATTCTGTCACAGTA
This sequence comes from Ptychodera flava, assembly GCF_041260155.1. Lineage (NCBI taxonomy): Eukaryota > Metazoa > Hemichordata > Enteropneusta > Ptychoderidae > Ptychodera > Ptychodera flava. The sequence goes on from NC_091945.1 coordinate 26,077,594, forward strand.
TCAACCGATGCACGATGGTTAGCTATTAGCCCTATTTGGCGAGCGGCAGACTCACCTATTTTTCGCACTTAATGTACCCACCTTACATACAGCCACATCATACGTCATTTGAAAGCTTATTATCTCTACTTCAAGAACATTGACGATGTGGAGCTTCCAAGTAGGGCCATATCCTCCTAATTTGCATAATTTGCATAAATGCGATATAAAATTAGAATTTCATTGTTAACTACTCTAAACTACTTTTAAACTATCGAATGATATATCAAATGAAAGGTATTTGCATGTAGAATACAACATGAATAGCCAAAGAGATATCTAATTGATTTCACTGAAATATTTCAATATTTATTGTGCAAAAATTATTTTCCCCTTTTGAATAACAAATTTTTTAAAAATTTTAACGCTAGCAGTCACATCATACAGCTACATCATACGTCATTTGAAAGCTTATTATCTCCACTTCAAGAAAATTGACAATGTTGAGCTGTCAAGTACGGCCGTAGCTCCCAATTTGTATAATTCACATGGGTACGCAAATTACAGAAATGTTAAAATGGACAACGTTGAGCTGTCAAGTATAGCCATAGCCCCTAATTTGCATAATTTACACGGGTACCCAATTTGCATAAATCCGATGTAAAATCAGAAATTTACTGTTTACTACTCTAAACATACTTTTAAACTATCGAGTGATATATCAAATGAAAGGTATTGCATATGAAATACAACTTTGATATCCAAAGAGATATTCAAATTGATTTCACTGTAATACTTTCATATTTATATTCAAAAAATATTTTCCACTTTTGAATAACAATATTTAAAAAAATTAATACATACAGCCACATCATACAGCCACATCATACGTCATTTGAAAGCTTATTATCTCTTCTTCAAGAAAATTGACAATGTTGAGCTGTCAAGTACGGCCGTAGCTCCTAATTTGCATAATTCACATGGGTACGCAAATTACAGAAATGTGATATAAAATTAGGAATTTATTAACTACTCTAAGCATACTTTAAACTATCGAGTGATATATCAAATGAAAGGTATTTGCATGTTGAACACAAATTAGATACCCAAAGAGATATTAAAATGATTTTATTGAAATGTTTTCATAATTATATCGAAAAATATATTTTCCCCTTTTGAATAACGATATTTTAATAATTTTAACACATACAACTACATCATACTGCCACATTATACGTCACTTGAAAGCCTATTACCTCTGCTTCACGAAAATTGACGATATGCAGCTGCAAAATAGAGCCGTAATTCTTTAATTTGCATAATGCACACGGATACCTAATTTGCATGAGTCCGATATAAAATTATAAATATCCAATGTTAAGTACTCTTCACTTGCTTTTAAACTATCGAGTGATATATCAAATGAAAGGTAGTGGTATGTACAATAGAACTATGAATTCCAAACACGTATCTAAAATATTCTTATTGATTATCATACATGCTATGCCTGTATTGCCATTCTTCTATTGTTCAGACGGTACTGATATGAACCCATACTTTAACTAGTGAAAATACGAATTATATTTTCACTGTAACCGAACTACTTACAGCGACGCGTACGCGTGACCTTCGCTGTATGCATGACCTTCGTTGGTTTATGTACATATAAAACAGCTGAGCGAATAAGACAAATGACAATCCGAAACGTCATTATGATTATGGTCAAAATTATGTTGTTTGCAGTCACTTCATTGGCATTGCACTTAGGCACAAGTACAGTTGTACCAAATACATACAAACAAACGTATTGAAAATTGTATAATTTGCCGACACCTGTCACTTCACGGCCGGTCCCGTGGCGGTGCACGGTGCAGTGTTTTCGTGTTGTCTACGCTGCTGATGATTACACCATGGATGTATCATTACACGTAAAGATATCGGTTGACAGAGCATCATGATAAAATCGCTCTACGACAAGTTTCCTGTTGATGAGCTTAAAGTATCCGGCGGTGAATTACATCGTTTACAGTCATAAATGAGCCACGAAAATCCAACCGCACTGAACATAATCGTGACAGACAAGGTTGAAGGTGCACATGATATTTCCGATTGTACCTGTCAGTGCACAGGATGCGGTGCGGGTTTCAGATAACAGTGTACCATCTAGGGAAAGTGAAACTTTCGCTTAGGTTGTTAAAGGAAGTTTAGTTCTATTTAGGCAAGCCAGGAACGAAAATATACGAGCAGACGACGGAAATACCTTTGAAATGTTTTATTCGTACAGCAACAAAATCACGAACAAGTTTAATACGACACTACAGCTTACAGTGTACTCACTTCATGTTTTCACTAATCCGCTTACTGAGGTTGTAAATTCGGCATATTTGACGTCTGGGAACATGTATAATTCTTCGAGATAAACTGACTGGTATGGGTATTATATCCACTGTATGTGCATTCATAGATGTCGCAGAGCTGCTTGCTCTGTGCTCTCAGCTGTTCATACTCGATAGAGTTTGAGCGTGGCGCGAGTATTTTGACCCAATTTTGGCGGCCTGTACTGCGGCATTTTGTAATACGACGCGTTTTGTAATAACTTACGCAAATGTAATAAGGGTATCAGCATTTTGTAATAAAATGGTCTACGCATTTTATAATAAGGGTATCAGCATTTTGTAATAAAATATTGTTTACGCGATTTGTAACAAGGGTATCAGCGTTTTGTAATAAATCGCGTTTTGTAACATTAGTCAACGCATTTTGTAATAATTATAAACATCCGCTGACATTGTATGTATTTCAAAATGCTTTGTGGTTTCTGAATACGTAAAAATGTAATAGCATATAATGATGTCGATATTATATCTCACTACCAAGGCTAGGTTATCATAATAACGCCATATAAGGGGGTCTGAGTTGACAGTCAAAATGCAATTGAAGACAGAATGAGATTTGTTGTATGCGATATATAATCGAGAAAACAAACCGAGAAAGTTTTAGTAGATTTTACATACAGTACTGTACTTTGAAAAGACAATACACTGCAGACCTTTCTGCATTTTTTTCCCTTCAATGTTACTGTTGGTGGATGGAAAGAGGAAGGCTTGGAGATGACATGCAGAGCTCAGAATATGATAAAAGACAGCGACATCATCAACATTGATAGTGTTGTGTTCTAAGACCTAATTTTATTATACTAATGATGTACATGCCACAAAACCCACCTTATCCGGAAATGGTTCCCTTGTGACATTTTGAGGGTTTCAGTCTGATTATTAGGGCGTTGCTACATTATTTTTACTTTTTTTACTAAAGAGAAAAAATAAATATTGTTTTTGGTGACAATAAAATTGTGTATTCTTATGTATTTGCATGTATATTGGATGATGTATGCAAAACTCGAAGAATCAAATTCTGAGTTTTGCAAAATGATTGTACTGTTAGTGTACACTGTGATTTGAACGAAGCTTTTATTAGGTTCATAAAAATGATGTTACAAACATTTTGCTGAAACCATCAGTTGTAGACAACAGAATCTAATATACATTTAGACATAATTGAGAAATGGGAAGTGATAAATTCTTTAGAATGTCGTCAGAAAGAGAAGCAATATGTGAAAATCATTGTAAATTTAGAATACTGGTTGCCATTTTGAATATTTAATGAGGTCAGGTGACCAGTATTTGCATTCCAAAAATATCTTGCAATTGAGGACAAAGTTTGATAAATTCAATAGTCAGATGATATAAAATAGGATACCTTGACCTGTCTGACCCCTATTCAAGGGCGCTGTGTGTAATTCTTGACTTATGAGTGAAGACAAGAAAATCTGTGTAAGGTTTATCAAATCTGTGTAAAGTTTATCATAATGTATAAAGTTTACATCAAAGTCCATGGTAATGGGACTCTAAAATGTGATTATGCATTGGGATATGATAAAATATCGATTATCTTTTACTGGAAAATTGGAAAACATGTAAAAATAATGATACATTTATATTGTTGGCGGCCATTTTGAATACCTAATTAGGTCACATGACCAGTATTAGCATATTTTGAGAAGTGTGTTATTGTCATTCAAAATATACATATTTACTGTGGGAAATATTTCATAATATTAGGTGCTGGATGTTATGTTACATTATGCTTTGACTGACCTAACACTTATACAGAGCCTTTGTTTACATTACACTTAGCAGGTCAAAATGATACAAAATATCTGTGTTTTTTCAAAATTTTTGTCACAATTTCATTGCAGTCCATGCTGACGTGATAGAAAACAGGTTTGGTGATGAAAAAGGATGAATTAATGAGGAATTCCTATGAAAATAAAGAAATCTGTTGAAAAAATACAATATTTTATATATTGGCCGCCATTTTGAATACTTAATGAGGTCATGTAACCATAATTTGCATACTTTTGGAACAAAGTATTGTATGATGATTCCAAAATTATAATGGTATGGGGACAGTCTTTGTTAATTTAAGAAGTCAGACGTCATGCTAGATGGTACTTCCAAATGTCAACTCCACCCCAGGGCCTTGGTATGGGGTGCAAAGGGTTAAAGTGGAAAATAAACGTACAAAAGGTTGCAATATTCTAAGCAACTTCTACATGTATGATATGTGTTTCTCTAAATTGATTGTCGATAATTTACGGTAATAAGATTGGAGGGGCACGTTAGTATGTCAATGCTGACAGCTGAAATTTATCAAAATATACTGAAATAAACACTGACGTGAAGCAGTCAATTAAAATACTGAATGATCATTTATTTTAATCATCCCATAGACAAAGACAAAATAAAGCTCTATCGACAGACCAGCCACTTTTCCTTGTATGTAAACGTTGACAATTCATATCTACTGAGCCATTGTTTTGTTTTCTCAGATCTATTTCTTTCCCGTTGTGTTCCTCCTTTGAATCCACGCTATCGCCCTATGGTAAAATTTGTCTAGCCAACGACCTAGGATAAGCTGCCCTGCAATACTATGATTAAGCTACATTTGGTTCGCTATCCTACTGGTTATACCTGCCAAATATCTACCATTATCATTAAATGATAACAGCCATAGAAAGATTGACAGACAGACAGACAGACAGACAGACAGACAGAAAGACAGACAGACAGACAGATAGATATATAGATATGCACACTCAGGCACTCTTTCCTCCCTCCCTCCCTTCCTCCCTCCCTACCCACATAGATGCAGACATACATGCATACATGCATACATACATACATACATACATACATACATACATACATACATACATACATACATACATACGTACATACATACATACATACATACATACATACATACATACATACGTACGTACGTACGTACATACATACGTACATACATACATACATACATACATACATACATACATACATACATACATACATACATACATACTCAACAGGTCATATATACTTCCGCTTTAGTAGCTAAACAAGTCAAATGACTAAAACATCAGATTATTCTGACTATTTTAGTTTTGTTTAGTTTAGTTTTAGTTTTGTTTACTTTAGATTACTTCAGTATAGTTCAGGTTATTACGAAAATAACGCAAAGAATGTATAAAGACACATACTTGTAGTCATTAGGGACTGGTCAGTTTCTTTGGCCTGGGGGGGCGGTGGATTCATGGGGGGGTCACTATGTTTTTGAAATGCCCAATAGGGGGGGTCAGTGTGTTTTTGAATTTCGACACAGGCTAATCATTGCCTAAAATGCATCGTGTCAGCCACAAATTTCATCATTCAGTTGCATTTTTCGGCGCGCCCTTCGGGCGCGTAACTTTAATAATCAGACATATTTACAGCACGCCCAACTTTAACATATCAGGCATACATATATCAGAGATATCTGTATGTTCAATATTTTTCAGCGTGCTCTTCGAGCACATTACTTTAACATATCAGACATTTTTCTGCACGCCCTTCCTGTGCATGACTTTAATATACAAGAAATATATATAAGAGGTATCAGGATGTTTCATATTTTTCTCTGCGCCCTTCGGGCGCCATACTGTAATAAATCAAAGATATATGCCACAGATATCTTGATGTTTGCTAAGTGAAAGTGAAAAGCATGACAAATTCCTGATACTTTTCTGTTCTCTGTATGAGAATTCAGTATGAGAAAGCAACATGCACAAATATTTCACAATATGTATTTGATAAAGTGACTTATTTTAGAGATAGAAAAATGACAAGATATCTTTCGTTGTCATTAATGCAACTGTTTTCCTTTGTGTTTCAGGTTTTCTGTAGAATGATGCTTTTTTATGACCAAAATAACAGTTAAAAAGGCATTTTTTTTCATTATTAGCTGTGCTTTTATGGTTTCAATGTTACAAGAAAAGGTCATCTAAGACACTGCACACATCAGATTTAGCGAAAATGTCTCTCTATGGCTCCTCAGGAGATTTCATTGGCTGGCTGGAAAGTCTTAATACCCATCAAAATTTTTGATTTACTGCACTTTCCTCTTTGTTATTAATGATCGACATCCATTTCTGTTCAGGACATCTGGTTAAGCATAAGAAATGTGAAATACATTCACAACTCATTCAAAATGTACCCTACTGTATTCAAACTCCAAGATTGACACTTTGAAATTCCTATCTTACAACTGACATGTCAACAATTTCACTAAAACACAGAATAACTGTTAAAATATAAATGTATGTAAAATATAATATTATATATATATATATATATATATATATATATATATATATATATATATATATATATATATATATATATATATATATATATATATATATATATAAATTCGTTTGTAGGATATTACACACGTACCAATCTTCTGGTTCAAATAGTTTATTATAACAGCACAACGTTTCGTCCTAAAAGTAGAACTTCCTCAGGTGCTATTTGAATGGCTCAGATGTTCAACGAATTTATCATAACCACGCCACCGACAACACTGGGGACAACCTGAAAAACCACAGTCGAACATATATATATATATATATATATATATATATATATATATATATATATATATATATATATATATATATATATATATATATATATATATATATATATATATATATATATATATATATTATGTCCACTTTTTGTTTTACAGTTGTCGCGTGCGCAGGGGGGGGGTGTCACCCTGTTTTCGAAATTTGCAACAGGGGGGGTCAGCCACTTTTTGACGTCGGCAAAAATTAACCCCCCCCCCGGCCGAAGAAATTGACCAGTCCCTTAGCGCGCGTTTAGCGCGTCGGGCGATGCGTTGCACAAATGTCTGAGTGCTTACTTTGCGGTATTTTCGTAGTAATTTTTATCGTACATCTCCTTTTTTATCAAGAATATATGCACCCGTCGTTTCCGATGCATTATTTCATACACTTTAGAGGCATATTCTGCATCGCCCTCTCAACTGCGAGCGGATTAAGGGTAAGCGCCATCTTTGTTTACATCGCGCGCTCATCCAACATTCGATGTACCAGCCGAGCAGCGATGCCGTGCCATATTTGTACAGTGCCGTCTTGGTGAACTTTTGTTATTACCTCATAATATTTTTCACCTCTCAACAATCGTAATACCTTTACTTCTGTTTCTTTAACCAGAAGTTATTTTTAAAGTACAGTATGGAGTTTCAATATGGAGCCATTCAATGACGCACTGTTTCATCAAATATAAAGGGGTTATTGCATGCCCATTACGTGCCCGTTTTTACGGAAGCTCGATTCTATTGTTTGCGAAGGCAGATGTATAATAATTTATTTTATGTTATTATATTTTATTACACCTCACTCATTCAGCGTGCACTGCCATCCGTTAAACACGACTCACGTGACATGTAAAAGAACGTGATGATGCCCCCTGCGAATGTGATGATGCCCTCTGCATTTGATATTACATGGATGACGTCATTTTACTTACTGCGCATCCTTTCTGTGCAAAACAAATTGTCGTTCGCTTGTTGTACTTTGCAGTCGGCAACTTATGGCTTCGAAACGTCATGCAGAGCTGTCAACGGCACAGTTAGACGATATTTTGATGCAAGTAAACAGCAAGCGAACGAAAATGGCAACAAGGAATGCAATTTCTGTATTCAACGACTATGCAAGCAACAAATTTGGATACGCCACCGAGGAGATCGGCAAACTTTAGTGGCAACCCTAGACTCGGCACTGACAACATTTTACGCTGAGGTCTGGACTCAGAAGGCGAACTGTACTCGAAGAAGTCTTTTTGTTTTTGTTTCTTTGCATGTTTGCTTGTTAGGTGTAATAAAAATAATAACACATGAGAGCCAGGGCAATATTACGATTTTTTTGCCTGCCCTCGGGCTTGTGGTCATGATCGAAATTTCGATCATGACCACCATCCCTTGGGAAGGCAATAAATCGTGATATTGCCCTCGCTCTCATGTGTTATTATTTAATTATTTTATCTGAGTATCTACCTGTTGATTGCTTGTTGTCTGCAATACATCAGAAAGAATGTCGTTATTCTATATTTAATAAATCAACTGACTGTGTATACCAATGATTCTCTCAAATATATGATGATAAACTAGTCAAAATCTAGTAGTTACCTGCCTTAGATGATCAGTTGGTAAAACTACTGATTGACAGCTGTCTAAAATTAAGTCTGTCTAATTTGAAATGGAAGTCAGGGAGCGATCAAATTTTGTACTTACTTAACGAGTAAACACACACTTTGTAATACCATTCTAAAGTCAATAAAATATCTGTTAATGCTTTAAAACTGGGAAAGTTTTTAAAATTATTACAAAATGCGTTAACAGTTATTACAAAGTGCGAATTATTACAAAATGCTGATACCCTTGTTACATTTTGCGTAGACAATTTTTTATTACAAAATGCTGATACCCTTGTTACAAAACGCGTAGACTGGTTTATTACAAAATACTGCAGACGTTATTACAAAATGCGTCAGTTATTACAAAATGCTGATACCCCTTATTACATTTTGCGTAAGTTATTACAAAACACGTCAGTATTACAAAATGCCGCAGCACACACCTCCAATGAAGGAATTGAATTACCTATCAGTACTAGAGAATCGTGACTTGAATTGACGTCAAGTCACCGTGCGCGGCAGAGGGTAAGAAAATAATCTACAAGAATTAGTTTGAGCTGAAAGGAAACACCGTTACGGTAGAGAAATATAATACGTTGCATCTTATAATCAACAATTTATATCTTGTTATATATTATTCCTAGATGATGAAAGCCGATAGCACAGTCCCGTTAACCGTTCTACAAAAATTCGTGACTCATCCCTTTGAATAAATACATTTATTTCAGTAATTTTGGTCATCGGCCAAAAAGTACAAAAACTACCAAATACAGAACAACTGGCCGTTATTTGTAAGAGCATGTAATTGGCATATAAAGTGTTGAAATGAAACCAACCTGCATACTATTAAATAACATTCTTCTCTGTGCTTTGTTTCACAGAAGATAAATCTACTGAGTTTTCTTTGAGTGTCTCATTTTTGGATGACAAAAGTATACATAACTATACTTTATGTATATGATCCTGAGATGTTTGTATTAGGGGCAAAGGAGTAAAACATGGTATTCGTCCTCAACAAGATTCAAGTTACACTTTTTACACGTTCTATATATTTTAGGAATCTTATTCCTAAGTACTGTTTCTATTTTTAATGAGTGTGAGGCAGTCCGAAATTTGCAAAGTGCATTGTATTTTAAACACCTGTTTATCTATACAATTCAAAATATTTTTTTAAAGAGGCATAAAGATCCAGTTATTAATGCCAATATTCTAAGTCTGTACATCAATATCAATACATCGTTTACATGAAAAGACATAAGAATACAGTATTATGCAGAAAGCTGTTTTCAGAAGGATTAGAGTTTAGTGATATTGATTACGCAAAAACTTTTGGAGTTTGCTTGGAGAGTACTCCATCAGTGTGATCGAAATAATCATGCTTGCGAGAGAATTCCGGCTCTATGAAATGTACATTTGGTGGACTGTTCATGTGGAGGGTGGCGTAACTGTCGATGAGATCACACTTAATATGCTCAAAGAGTCCATGCATTTCGTGTGTTAAAATCAATCAGAGAGAGAGAGAGAGAGAGAGAGAGAGAGAGAGAGAGAGAGAGAGAGGAGAGAGAGAGAGAGAGAGAGAGAGAGAGACAGACAGACAGACAGACAGACAGACAGACAGACAAAGACAGAGACAGAGAGGGGGGAGACATGCAAAGAAAGAAAAACAAAAACAATAACCAGATATGAACTGAATATGCTCACGTGTTTTACAACAGGTTCATTAATAGTAGTACGCTTCACAGAACAATAAGATATATGTTATCACTAAATGAAGCAGGTTTTTTTCAACGTCGCACAGTACTCTCAGATTTTAATCACTAATTACAAAACTTTATTTAATATGCAAATGAGCTGTTAATTAACTTGACACTGCTCAATGCTTCATGGGACAATTAGCTATCCATCAGATCAACATTTGTAGCACGTTTTATTTAATTTAATGCTGTAATTTTAGAGTAATGTCACTAATTACAAAGTTCATTAAATATGCAAATAATCCATATATTAACTTGACACTGTTCAATGATTCATAGCAAAATTAAATATTTATCAAATCAATATCTGTAGCACGTTTCACAAAATTTGGTGCCGTAATTTCAGAGCTATATACCTAATTACAAGGTTTATTAAATATGCAAATGAACCCTTATTTAACTTTACACTACTAAATGCTTTACAACACAGTTAGATATCTGTCAGATCAGTATATGCAGCAGTTTTCATCACATTTGATGCAGTTATTTCGGAGTTATATGATTAATTATAAAACTTCATGAAATATGCAAATGAGCTAATTATTAACTTGACACTGTTCAATGCTTCTCAGTACAATTGGATATTTATCAGATCAACATCTGTAGCACGTTTCATCAAATTTAACGCAGTAATGTTGGAGTAATATCACTAATTACAAAGTTCATTAAATATGCAAATAAACCCCTAATTAACTTCACACAAGTTAACGCTCTACACCACAATTAGATATTTGTCAGATCAGTATATGCAGCGGTTTTCATCACATTTGGTGCGGTTATTTTGGAGTTATATCACTAATTACAAAACTTCATAAAATATGCAAATGACCTATTTGTTAACTTGACACTGCCAAATGCTTCTCAGTACAATTAGATATTTATCAAAACAATATCTGTACCGAATTTCAAAGACTTGGGTGCCGTAATTTCAGAGTTATATACCTAATTACAAAGTTCATTAAATATGCAAATGAACCCTTAATTAATTTTACACTACTGAATGCTTTACACTACAGTTAGATATCAGTCGGATCAGTATCTTCAGCAGATTTCATCACATTTGGTGAAGTTATATCGGAGTTATATGACTAATTACAAAACTTCATAAAATATGCAAATGACCTATTTATTAACTTGACACTGCCCAATGCTTCTAAGTATAATTAGATATATATCAGATCAATATTTGTTGCAAGTATCATCAAGTTTGGTGCAGTAATTTCAGAGTTATCTCACTAATAACAAAAGTTCATTAAATATGCAAATGAGAAGGTAATTGACATGACACTCACAGCATCATCATAATGTTCTGAGATTGTCATCTGTGAAAAGTTTCATGAAATTTGTGCAGTATTTCTTGATATATGTCTACACTGTCATTACCGTCTCAATAGGGAAACCATTGTATGGAAAAAAACGATATTGCATAACTTCATTAATATGCAAGCCACACTAACCAAAATCTAATCAGTTCTTGCAAGTAGCATATGGTACCTGTCTACCAAATCTGACTTGAATCCGTTCAGGCATTTTTGAGTTATCGTGTAAACAGACAGACAGACAGACACACACACACACACACACGGACAGACAGACAGACATCGCTATGACAATAGCCCACGTGTTTACACACGTGAGCTAAAAAAGTAGGACAGAGACAGAAACAGCAGGAAGCAATATATCTGATTCAAATAATCTCACTTCGTATGGCAATAAGATGGAGGGAGTATAGGTTCGCATGTTGAGCGTACTCATGACACTCAAACAGGAACTGGACCTACTATAGATGTAGTTATACTGTTGTTGGTAGTCCGTACGATATACGCGTCCGTTACAAACATCGTAGGGGAAAACCATTATAATTTTAAACTTACTCAAGGGATGGCGAAGATCAATTTCCCATTCGAAGCGTATAATGATATTGATTAAAAGTCCCAGTAAGTACTGAAGTCAAGCCGTAGCGGTTTACGATGGAATAATCACGATGAATAACAATGAATAATTATCACTGGCCATAAACATCGATGAGACGAGTTATAAAATGCACTATGAATTTATTTACTTTCAAATAAACGAAAAATGAAAAGAATATTGTAAGTCATATCATAGCGCCACCTTAACTTCATTTTTCACACTTTTTGTGAGCGCGGTCAATGGTTAATCAGCATTACAATTATTTTCGACATCGTCGGGATTTAAATATCCGAATACAGTTATGAAACAAGAAAAAAAGACGAATGAAAAACACGATAAATACAAATTTCGACATGCAAATTAACGAATCGCTTTTTTGTCAAGAGAAAACTGCGACCCTTTTATCGTACTTCGGTATGCGGAACAGAATTAACCATTACGATTCGTTACACGGGGATCCATCTAATGTGCACGCCAAAGCTATGGCTTGGCACCGAAACCATATCACGACCTGGATAAGAAACAAAATAAAATTCTATGGCATATACGCCTGAGAACACAGAATACGCACTACATAACGAAACAATCACTCATTCACAGAATACAATGACGTTATAATTTGGAATGTATTGCATACATTGCAAATCAAATTTTGTACTTACTTAACGAGTATACACACACTTTGTAATACCATTCTAAAGTCAATAAAATATCTGTTAATGCTTTAAAACTGGGAAAGTTTTTAAAATTATTACAAAATGCGTTAACAGTTATTACAAAGTGCGAATTATTACAAAATGCTGATACCCTTGTTACATTTTGCGTAGACAATTTTTTATTCCAAATGCTGATACCCTTGTTACAAAACGCGTAGACTGGTTTATTACAAAATACTGCAGACGTATATTACAAAATGCGTCAGTTATTACAAAATGCTGATACCCCTTATTACATTTTGCGTAAGTTATTACAAAACACGTCAGTATTACAAAATGCCGCAGCACACGGCCTCATAACTTTCACGCAGGGATGAGGTTACGTATCAAAACAAGAAAAAAACACCCATTTTACAACCCCCCGCCTATGTTTTACATCCACCGTCATTTTAAACTAAAAATAAATCTTCTTCAAATTGTGAAAACCTGTGTCGACATCGTAATATTTAAATTGTTTGCTTTAAAAGTGCTCCACAAACCCTCCTTTGAAGTGGAATGGCCCAATAGCGGAATAATATCAAGAAGTGATACGGTTGTCATCACTCCTTAGCAACCAACTTTTTATAAGTACAGCCTGGAGGAAGCAAGGTCGATTTCAAGTTGATTCCGTCGCTAATTTCGGAGCGTCTGTAGGAAAACAGTCATAACCAAAGCATGCATGTATGATAAAGGGGTTATTACACGAAGTTAGGGCGATACCGCGTCGTATTCTCGTGATGTGTCCGTATTTTGACTCGTTGCTGCGCAACTCGTCAAAATACGGACACATCACTCGAATACGACGCTGTATCGCCCAAACTTCGTGTAATAACCCCTAAATATTTTTATTTAAATCGCGAATATCTTGACTTATTTTTAATTTTCATAAAATTTTGCAGTAAATACGAATAATGCCCACATTATGCAAAATAAGAATAAAATATTAACAAAATAAGAATAATTTAGCAACACACAGAACAAATATCGCTGTAACTCAGATTCAGAGACAACGTATGATTTTCATTGGAACCCAACACGAGCTTAATATCAAACATAAAAAATGCATCCTACTCTGAAATTTTTGAAAGCTCTTTAAAAAAAAATCACATCTTTAGACCTCATTACCCGTGAAGGTCATCGATGCAACAAATTAACATTCTCCTCTTAAGAACACACAGACATAATCAACAGATTCCAGTTCATGCAAACAAACGGTAATATTCAATGATTTGTTGAAGGCGAAACATTACAATACATTATAACAATTATACCACAACAATACGATACAAAATACAAGAATTTTTCGAGATGAAATTAATTAAGTAAAAATAAAAAGTAAAAGTAATTCTAGATCTTGTTTGATTATTACTAGCTTTGGAACAATCGGATGACATTTATTGTTAATCGATTTTTATTGAATTGCCTTCGAAACCTTGGAATCGCAAAAAGTCAAAGGGAACCAAAACATTTTTAGGTCCCCTATAGGCAGATCAAAACTCTCAAGTGCTCCTTTACTATCCCTCAAGATTTCGATTCCACCCCGAATTCTTCCGCCCCTCACCACACCACCATTATTTGTAAACGTAGCCTAATCACATACATATGAAACAGAAATATAAGCATTAGACCTATGCCAAACAAAACCTACAAACAGCTCGATCTCCGATTCAAATGAGCATCAACAAACACAACCAGACCAAAACGGTAGACATTCTAACTTCCTTACTTGAACAAACTTAACTTCAGTGAAACAACGTGAGTAGTTAGTTATATTTGTTTTCTGTGACATGAATTTTGTTTTCCCTCATTTTAGCTACATGGGAAACCCCTCCTTATGGCTAAAATGACACCTGCCGGAACGTACGCGTACGTGAGTTCATATACAGGTCACCGCAACAGCAGATAGTGCATTGACCATATATGAACTCAGTGGGGAATTCCCCTAATCCTTTGACTCTGTAGGGTATCCACACTGACATGTCTATACACGCAGCCGCGTCACGCACAGCTGTCTGACCTATTTATAAACACACGACATGTATAGATATGTACGGGGAATTCCGTGGGAAATTACGTGTGAGTCCCTACGGAACAATCACCATCAAACTAGTCTATATAAAGGGCTTTTACCCCGTGTTGTCAGTCGACAGAAGCACACTAACGTAAGTAACATAAGTAGCTACCTCTTCAGAACCGGAGTCAAGCTGATGTGAATTTTTCCTACGGCATGACTGAGGTCTGCAGTTTCTAAGTAATTTTTTCTGAACTCAGGAGTTCACTAAAATAGTATAGACTTTAATCTACTATTTTCAACAGAGACCATTGCATCACTGATAACATAAACATGAGCAAATATATTATCATCGCGAGCTTCGACACCTTTTATTATCATCGCGAGTGTCGACACCCTTAACTGAAGTATCTTTTTTCAGGATTTCAAGTTGTATGCCATCTTTTGTGTTCATTACTCTAAGACCATTTCCATGAAATTCAATATCTTTAAAACTACGCAGATCGATAAACAGACAGAATTTATTCTTCAAATAATCGACTTCATCTATATCAATTTCACACCAATCTTTATCTTCAGCAAAATACTGTCGTGCTTTGGACAAAAATTGTCTTGGTAACATCTTCTGAGCGTATATTTTACTTGCAATACCCTCAATCATTACAGACACAGATTCAATGGATGTATTAAAGAAAAGTTCGCTATTAAGTTCTGACTGATTCTGATTTTTAGTGAAGAGATATTACGATACCTCTCATGCTACGTCGTGGTACATTTATATTTTCATTGATAACCGTGGTTGATTCTTTGAATGGGATTGTTCTAAAATAATGTAAATACTCGTAAAGGTAACTTTTACCATTGTTGTAATAACCAGCAGTTTGTCTCGCGAGGTCGGGATCAGATATTGTTTTGTATTCCATTTGAATGTTTTTTAATTTATAATTGGGTGTAACAACCTGATTACTGACAAGTAATTGGGAGGCGGGTGCAAGCGTAATTTCCCATTCAATATGACTCCCTAACGCTGATGGATATGCAACCCCATGACCTGTTATGAGGGGATGAGACAGACGAATAGCATATTTTGTTTTATATGTGTCAAGTGTTGAGCCTATCTTGTAAAGCAACGCCTTTATGAATGTGCCAAGAATCGTGAGTATCTGTGTAAAAACGACTATTGACAATATCAACAAAGAAATCAGTTGATTCTGTCCTCAAGTTTGCTTGCCGTCAGAGACTAACCTGCCGACATTGCTGAAGTCGGAAAACTATTGTTATTGAGGTCAGTTACGTAATCGATGTTGAAATGTCTCTTCGCTGTGAAGACTGTTCCACAATATCACACCGAGTATCCTTGTGTCAGGGAGACTTAATGCTGTGCCCCAAGTGTAACAAGAAAAGGTTTGGCACAAGTACGAGTTGCAGTAGTTCTGATAACATTGATGGAATATCCAGTAGAGCAGCAGCTACTAAAAATGGTCCAGTCATCTGTGAATTAGCTTGCTTTGTCGTAAATAAACTGAGCTCAGAAAAAGTTATAAAAGACTTCTACACAAAGTCAGAAGTCGACGAGGCTAAGAGTATTGTTTTTGAAATGGCTGGCGATCGTGGTCCATCCCGTCGTAAAACTACCCTCACAATTCGCGATGTCATCGATTGTGTAGCGGATTAATCTGTCATACTCAGAAATGGTTTGTTGCTCAAGAGCTGCATCGTCTTCCTCCGATTGACATTGATTATGTATACTATATCAGTTTGTTGAAAATGGTCCGTGATATGCGCGAAAAACTGGATTCAGTCAGTGCCAAGCTTGAAACCAAAGAGGTAATCATGGATTCAGCCTGTGAAAAACCCTCCAATAGTAATGCAGCTGTTGTCGTTAATCAATATGATTCCGCAGATGTCCGTTTAAACGTGTCCAGAAATTCACCGACTGTGTCATCAATAGAGGTTTCCAACGCTGTGCATACAGGCCTTTCTAAGAGTGATAACTCTGTTCAAGATGTGTCAATCCCTGATTCAACCGTTGACCAAATATGGTCATTAGTAGTTAAAAAGAATAAGAAGGCAATCTCTAGTGTTCAGCATCCCCGGAAACCTAAGCAAATTGTTCAAGGATCGGGTAATGCTACACATCACTTTACCGTTGCAGAGAAACAGCCAAGATTGCGAAGTGTTTTTGTAAGCTGCCTAACGCCAGATACAAGTATTGATCAGGTTGAGACCTTCATTAACGACAAGTGCGGTCCTTCAACATTTCAAGATGCTGTACAATTAAAAACTCGCTATGACACATATTCATCGTTCAGAATTGACGTAAATGACAGCTGTATGACAGTGTCCTTTGTCCTGAACTGTGGCCAACTGGAGTTTTTGTGAAACCGTATTATTTGACGAAGTCTGAGCTGTTGCAAAGTCGAAGAAAAGTTCTCAACGAGTAGTTAATATCAATAACAGATAATGGACGTCATTAACCTTGCCAGCTACAATGTAAGAGGTATAAATTCCTCTCTTGGTTCCCTTGACGCTTTGCTTAATTCTTGTGATATTTTATTAGTTCAAGAGCATTGGCTTGACAAGGAAAAGTTATCAGTTCTTAGTTCGTTGCATAATGAGTTTACCTCAATAGGTGTGAGTGCATTTGATAGCTCGCATGGTGTTCTCACAGGTAGACCCTATGGGGGCGTTGTATTCTTGGCGAAAAAATCTCAACAGTATCTCACCTATTGTTTTTGACGGTGAAAGTCGTGTTATCGGTATTCGCATTAAGATGTTAGATAAGCCTGATGTTGTAATTTTTAACGTGTATCTACCAACTGTGAATTCTGATTGTGATGAATATCAGCGGATTTTAGGCCTGTTACAAGTTACAATTAATGAATTAGGTACTTGCCACTGTCTTATTTCAGGTGATTTTGATGCAGATCCGAAAAAACATCAGCATGAATTTGTACTTTTAGATAATTTTGTGCAAGATAACAACTTCATCTTTTCAGACATTGAACGCCTGCATCCTGATACTTTTACATATTTAAGTGATTCATGTTTTGCTCGAAGTTGGCTTGATCATATCATTTGCTCATCTTCATCTGATAACATCGTTGATTCTGTAAAGGTAAACTATGATATCATTTCTTCCGATCACTTTCCTGTAATGTTCACTTTGAAGACCGATTTGCTACCTAGGCTCAGTAGTTCGTCACAAACTGAAGCACATACGCCTTGTTGGAACAAAGCGTCATCTTGTCAACTTGGGAACTTTGAAGTGTTTTGTGATCGACTTTTATCTGAAGTTCATATTCCTATTGAGGCTTTGGCTTGTACTGACACAGACTGTTGTATTCATTCTCATTTGATTGATACATTTTATAGTGACATTATTTCAGCGTTGTTGACTGCCGCAGATAGGACTCTTCCAAAGCCACAAAGTCAAATAGGCATACAATACCAGGTTGGAATACAGTTGTGAAAGAACACTATGACAAAGCACGTACTGATTTTTTGATCTGGAAGGACAACGGTTCTCCTAAATTTGGCCCTTTCTTGATCTTATTCGAAGGTCTAGGGCACAGTTTAAAAGGCAGCTTGCACAGTGTAACAGGGCAGAAAAAGAAATGCGTGCGAATGCCATGGCTGAAAAATCAAAGAGTAACTCTACGGAGTATTGGAAAGAGGTCAATAAACGTAAAGGTAGAGCAATAGCCCCGTCATCTGTTGATGGTCATGCTGGTGACGCTGAAGTAGTAAATATGTGGAAATGCCATTATGAAACTATTTGACCAAAACTGGTACCGAATCGACACTGTCTTTCGAACATTAATTACTGTAATGACATGACTGTGCACCACGAAGAAATTTGTGAATTAGTTACAAACCTCAAGACAGGTGCATCATCGGGTATTGACAATATATCACCTGAGCATTTGAAGTATGCTCCATATAGAGTCAATGTTCTTTTGTCCCTTTGTTTTTCGGCCATTTTGATTCATGGAACTGTTCCTAGACAATTGATGACCACTGTTTTAGTTCCTATTCCAAAAAATCCAGGTGGCAACATTTGTGACAAATCGAACTATCGTCCTATTGCTGTTGCAACAACAATTTCCAAACTGTTCGAAAGGGTCTGGTTAAATCGCTGTATGGAATGTTTAACAACCACTGATCACCAATTTGGGTTTAAACCAGACCATGGTACTGATATGTCATTAGTTGTTTTGAAAGAAATTTTGAATTACTATAAACGTTGCAATACTCTGTTTCCATCACCTTTATGGATGCATACAAAGCATTTGACTATGTTCGTCATGATATTCTGTATGTTAAACTATTGCAAAGGGGTGTTAAGCCTTATCTCATTAAGATTTTGTCATATATGTATAAGTATCAAGACTTTGTTGTGAGATGGAATGGGTTACTATCTGAATCTTTTCATTCAAAGAATGGGGTAAAACAGGGCGGCATTACGTCACCTTTCTTTTTCACGGTCTATTTGGATGATATCAGTAAGAATCTCTCCACACTTCCCTATGGATGCCTTATTGGTGACTGTAAGGTGAATCATTTGATTTATGCTGACGATTTAGTTATTATTTCTACTGGAGCCTATGGCCAGCAGATGCTTGTTGATATATGTGGTCATTATGGTGACAATCATTCAATATTTTTCAATGAGCAAAAGACAGTTTGTATGATAATTCAACCAAGTATTCGTAAGCTTAGACAAGTTCCAATTTATCTTAATGGTAAAATGCTTAATTATGTTAGTGTTTATAAATACCTCGGTCACTTAATCACTTGTGACCTTAGGGATAATGAGGATATTCAGGCTCAGACTCGGCAATTTTATGTTCGTGGCAATGCTATAATTCGTGATTTTAAATTCGCGTCTCTTTCTGTTAAATGTCACTTATTTTCTGTCTTTTGTGATATCCCTTATTGTTCTTATTTGTGGAGTACGTTTTCTTTATGTACGTTTAATGCAGTTAGACGAGCTTACTCCCATGTTTTTCACAAGTTATCTGGTTTTAACATTCTTTTATTCAGAGTAACAGTGCAATGTTTGTCAGTCTTTCGATTTTAACTTTTGATGAAATCCTTCAGAAAAAATCATTTAGTTTTCTGAGCAGACTCCACCTCTCAAGTAACCCGCTTGTTGTGAGTGTTTTATCTTTATCAGTGTTATCACAAAGTGGACTGTGGAGGATTTGGAGTAAGCGTATATTTTAAATGTATTGTTGTTTTGCTATGGATTTTATAATCTGAAATAAAGATATAATAATAATAATACTATTGTCCGCGACGGCGTGATCTGCATCTTTCGCGCCACTTCTCAATTTTCTTAGATTTTCGTTCTGAATTCCGTACAGTGTCATGTTCGTTCTCACCTTTTTATGTTTGAAGAGATCGCGATAACATTCAATAAGGTTATATTTATTCAAATTGAAAAGTGCCTGACCCTCAAATGTGAGAACCATACGCTCCACCAAATTTTTTGCAACATTTTGTACTACTCGGTTATCTTCATGTCCCATTACTTCGAGATCAAAAACCAGGTCGAAAGTATCTGGAACTAGTACTACTCCGCTTTCTAACTTCGGACATCGTATGATAAGTGTCTGGCCTGGATCTGCCTCACTTGGATTATGAGCAATCACATGATGAGTTCTTTCTGACTTCGTTCCCTGCGGTATTCGGTTGCTGAAATTCGGTAATAATGATCTATCGTACCCCATTTTCGTGTAATGTATATAGTAACTAAGAAGACAAGTCATCATTGATGACACAGTCCCCGCTTGTCCATTTTGTTATAATCTTTGGTGTCTAGGTAGCTGTAGTCTAGGTAGCTGTGGAATGACATTGATGCAACGGGTGCATCAGGCCTGTGACTTGCATAATAAAGTAATCTGAGGAACGTTCAATAAATGACTCATCTCTGCCGGTAATGACCACTCAAGGAACTTTTGATTACATCACACATAACGATGCCCTTACTGCCTCCAGTGTCGTGATTGGCACATACTATACACATGGTTTGGTGGAATTTTCGAAATGGTATGGGATCGGGTATGTTGTTGTAATCAGCCATTTCGGATCATATAATGAAACAATTTAATGTGCACAAGAATGCAGCCATAGTACTTTATCTTCGTATCACGTTTGAACAAAATCAGTCCATCAAGGGACAGTGACCTATGTTTATGTTTCAAAGACATAAAAAAATCACACCAAAATTTAAATCAAATGGCTGTTTATTGACCATATGGATCATAGCACAAAATTAGTAGACATGCATATGTATGCCATAGCACTTTATCTTTGTACCAAGTCTCAACAACATTGGGTAAAGAATATTTGCATATGATTAAGCCTCAAAGACATGAAAAAATCCAAAAATGACCATCTGACAGCGATATTGGAAAAAAATGACAATCTGGCAGCCATATTGGAACATGTCACGAAGTAAATTGACATGTGCGATCTTTGTGCCAAGTTTGGACAAAATGGGTGTAATGACCTTTGAATTATGATTCAAAGACATGCAAAATTCCAACAAAATGGCAGTTCTGCAGCCATATTGGATCCTATCCCAAGCTTAATTGATACATGCATATGTATGCCATAGTGCTCTGCCTTTGTGCCAAGTTTGAACCAAATCGGTTCAAGGATGTTTGAGTTATGGTTCAAAGACATGAAAAAATCGCAAAAAAATGGCCGCCTGTTGGCCATATGGATCATATCACGAAATAAATTGGTGTTCATATGAAGGGCATAATGTTTTGCTTTTGTGCCAAATTTGAACAGAATCGGTTCAAGGATGTCTGAATTATGGTTCAAAGACATAAAAAATCGCAACAAAATGGCCGCCTCACGCCCATATTGGATCGTATCGCAATATAATTCGACATGCATATGTAGGACATAGTGTTATGCCTTTGTGTCAAGTTTGAACAGAATCGGTTCAAGGATCTTTGAGTTATGGTTCAAAGACACGAAAAATCGCACACAAAATGGCCGCCTCGTGGCCATATTGGATTGTATCACAAAATAATTTGACATGCATATGTAGGCCATAGTGTTATACCTTTGTGGCAAGTTGAACAGAATCTTTTAAGGATGTCTGAGTTATGGTCCACAGACATGAAAAATCACAACAAAATGGCCGCCACGCGCCCATATTGAAACATATCTCGAAATAATTTGACATGGATATGAAAGCCATAATGTTATGCCTTTGTGCCCAGTTTGAGCAGAATGTGCTCAAGGATGTCTGAGTTATGGTCCAAAGACATGAAAAATCGCAATAAAATGGCCGCCTCGCGCCCATATTGGATCGTATCACAGAATAAATCGACGTGCATCTGTAGGTCATAGTGCTATGCCTTTGTGCCAAGTTTGAACAAAATCAGTTAAGCAGTGTCTGAGAAACTGTTGATGACGGACGGACGGACGGACGGACGGACACACGGACGGGACCCAATCTATAAGTCCCCGCCGGACTTCGTCCGCCGGGACTAAAAAAAATTACAGTTAAAAATAAAATAAATCACATCTTTACATAAATATTTCCTCTGACTGAAATATAAATCGATTACCTGTGTCGCGAATCAATCGAAGAACCCAATATTCTTGTAGATATGTGACCTCCTGGTCATCATTATCTATCGCTTGGAATACATTTATGAATTCTAGTCGCTTAAAGAAGTTAGTCTTTTGACATTCCTTCACGAAAGCTAATATGTTATGATATAGATTATCATCTTTGAGTCGGACACCTGGATTTGCTCAAAGGATATGTCGATTTACTCGTCGGAGTTTGCACCATTCCAATTCGACAGAGAAACCAAACAGGTCTTTATTTTTAGAAAGAAACTTTGTAATATTCTTTTCACCAAACATGCTTGGTCATATATTAATACATAATTTTATTTATTATGACTAATGTTAAACCTGTCAAAAATATCCATAGCTGTTCTCCAAGGAACCCCACCACCGATCCTGCTGTTTTAATAGAAAACTAACAAGTGAACCGATTAAACCTGGTATTGCAGCAGCACTTTTTGCAGCCAATGTTTTTAACCATTCGCCAAATTGCTTTACAATTTCTTTCGCTTTTGTATATACTTTGGGCGGACCTGAACCATTGTTTGCTCCAGTTCCTGCTGCTCCCCCTCGTCCTCCTTTAGTCACAGCTAGGGCAATTGTTGATATTGTCATTCCAAGGGCAGTCAGTATTGCAGCGATTGTAATACCATTTCGTTTAAATAATTCTGTCAGCTTCACCCTGAGTGACAAATCTGGATCGGAAATTACATCATGAAGAGATTTAGTAGTAGCCAGACTTCCATGTTCCTCACTGATCTTATCATGTTCGTATTTAATTCGATTGCCAATTTTAGCTTTGCTTGTTATGAGTTCAGCTAGTAGTTTTTCGGCTTTTTCTTTTGCTTGGGCCCGTTCTTCAGGAATTTCCTTTAACTGTTTTTCAACTTCTTTTTTCTCTAGCGTTTTTTTCTTTTTTTCATTTTTAAGGTCGTCAAGATGCATATTCGCAATCCTTAATTCATCATTAATAGCTCTATATTCGGGGTTTAGATTGTTCCATTCATCGATTTTATTTTCAAAAGCTTGTATTTTATCTGCATTACCGCTAGCATCTTGCCGTAAGAATGTAAGTTCATCTTTGTATATACCCATGTCTTCTGGTGTCATCTTCTCAGCCAGTATTTTATCGTTTTTCACATCTTCAGAATACAATGTACGACTCACATATTCAGGCTCTGCGCTAGATCGGCCTCCGAATACATCTCTCATAAATTCATGTCCTCCTTTTTCTCTCATTAATGTGGTGAGCTTATAAAATCCACCTCCTCTATCTTTAGACAGCTTGAGGTTTTTATAATACAGCTTTCCATCCCTAATCTCAGATTCTGTAGCCAATACATTTAGTGCATCCGGATCAGTAATTTTATTATAGTCTAAGAATTGATTAATCATACTTAATTTTTTATCTACTCTAAGTTCAGTCAAACGACCAACCTGCGGGCCAGCCTGGAAAGGATCGGCTTCTGCAAGGGCATTATCATCGTCTATGAAGTATGTTTCAGCAGTAGCATCATCATCATCATTTAAATTTGCATCATCGAAATCCTGGAGTGGTATATCTTCTCCTCCTTCTGCCATATTGTCTCTCTATATTACTACAATTATTTTTTATCATCCCTTACATATACAGTAAAAAAAATGCACGTATCAGTTGTTGAAAGTGTTGAACAATTGGCCGACTATATCGAAAGAACAAGCGCTGCATATCGCCGCAGTTATAAATTGATGGGTCGAATTGATATGGCTCTTAATGTGACTAAGGGAATTCTTGTAAGCTCTGCTGTCATAGCAGCAATTCCGACAGTTCCAGTTCTTTTAGCTTTAACTCCTATACCAGGTGTTATTATTGATGTAATACAAGGAAAAACTGGAGTATCAAAGAGGCGAGAGAAATATAAACATTATTACGTCCAATATAAACAGCTGCTTACACAAATACAAGAAAAAGGTGCAACCCTTCGAAACGAGGCGGCCCCGGCCTCAGAACTTATTCAGGACATATTTCATCAGGCATTAGAAATACAAAAACAAGAAGGATTTAGTCCACCTCTGGAAAGATACCTAAGACATTATGGATTGAATGGATATGAAAGTTAGTTAACTAGCGTCATTCCTATCGGCCATGTTTCTGCCAGCCATTCGCCCGTGTCTGGATTGTATAGCTGCACACGCTTGATATCATTTGGCGCCATCATAATTTTACTACGCTTTTCACTACGGATTTCTCCAGGCTTTTTCCGTACAAACTGTACAAATTGTGCCCGCTCGGTCTCCTTCCTTCGGAATGCACCAGTTTCAAACAGATCCTTATAATCTTCAAAGTTCAAATGTTTTCTAACACAAACATCTTTTATCCCTTTATTTTTTTCGTCTCCGAAGTTGGAGTCCGAAAAGCATACACTTTCGAGCGTATGCCGACAAAATCAAGAATAGGTTCACCATTCAATCATCTTTAAATTACCTATCACCTTTTATTAATCTTTGGAACTCCGTCTTTCATACCACTGGTATCATATATGGACTTCTCACCATTCTGTTCTACATCTTCTCGGACTATATCATTGAAAGTTACGTCCGGGGAAGGAAGAGGTACACTGTAAATAAAACTGTCAGTATCTATGTAGGCTAATCGTATCCCTTCGGTTACGGTTCTGTTAGGTCCTTTGAACTGCTTTCGAAAGTAATTGTAATGCGTCTCATACATAAGAAGCTTAGAAACTTCAAGCACTGCCGCGCCAATGAAAACTGGCTTTTTATATTCATAATGATATCTTTTCAGTTCCAGTAGCACGTACACTGTCGCAGGAATCGCCATCCTCTTCGGAAGTTATGAGAGTTATATGTTTCATATTTGGACTATACTTCTGAATCTTTTTACGACCACTATCCGTACTACCCGAAACAAATTTAAAGTCTCTGTACTTTCGAACGTCTTCTATTGTCTTGCCGAACATTATTCATCAGCTTATAGAAATTCTTATCAAAATCTGTCATTCTCTTTGCCCTCATTTTAGTGTTAAAGTCAATATATTCGGCGAGACACGGAGCCTCTTCAAAGGCAAGCGCCCGATGAATCTTTTTCAGTCGCATTCCCATCTGAAGATAGAATTCAAGCAACTTATAATGTAAGACGTATTTCTCTCTGTCCATTAGACTTGTAATCAGTCGACTGCCCTGCCTCGGAAATTCGTAGTGATGCGGCGCGAGAGGTAGATCGGAATGTTCTTCATGTAATTCGACCGGATATTCTAAGTCTACTTCTAGAAAACTTGGCGGAAATCTAGCGCCGGGTCCCCAATCCATGCCTGTTCCGCCTTCCCATTCTAACAATTCTTCCATCGTCATCTAATGAAGTCCACCCATTGGCATTGGTTGATCATTGCCCATCTGTAAAGATTATTATGTTATGTAGGTCATTTCCCCACACTCATCATGACCTGAGTTCAATTAGTCTAGAACATTCTCAAGGTCACTGCCCTTGATGACCTCACAACCTTGAATTCAATTAGTCATGTTTGGAATGTCCTGGAAAGTTGATTAGTTGTGTAAGGGAGATAATTTTAGAACAGTAATTAGCATGTCAATAAAAGTTCTAGATTGTTCTTATATGCCTTTATAAAAGGGACGTGCACAGCTTCCAGTCAGACTTTTGGGATCGTGTCTCTTGTGTGTTACTATAAACTCCAGCAGTAGTCATTCTCAAGACTTTTCAAGACCTTCACTGTCAACGCTGGATTTATACTGTGGACTTTGTGTAGCTTCAAGCCTGCAAACCAAAGGACTGTTCATTCATCCGACTGACTGTTACAACTCTGAGACTGGAGCTTTGCCGTCCCAGCTGAGATAAGTAGTCTGTACACTTTTAAAGCTTGTACTCTATCCCTGACTTAGCAATTAGTTTTATTTTCGTAATAAATTTTGTTTAAACGGAAACTGCTGAGTTCACCCTTTTTGTTCGTTTTCTCTGCACGTAACAAAATTGGGGGCTTGTCCGGGATACGAATATTTTGAGCCGTTTGACAACATTTTGACAGCCTTTTCAAAACTACTGTATACTGTGAACTCAGCGAAATTCAATCATGGCGGAATTTAAACCAGACGAATTTATGGATGACCTTGATCAGGACACATTTAATTCCCTCAGAAAAGACAACCTCATAGTACTGGCAAATTTCCTTAAAGTAGATGTCAAAAGATCTATGCGCAAGCGAGAAATACAGTTCAAGATTGCAAAACATTTAGTTAATGCAGGCCATTTTGAGGAGTCTGCCTTAAAAGATTATGAACCTGAGTCTTCCTTTGAACTCAGAAAATTAGAGTTAGAAATACAGGCAGATTTGGCACGTGAAAAGTTAGCAATGGAAGAAAGACAGAAAGAAAAAGAATTACAAATGAAAGAAAAGAATTACAAATGGAAAAAGAGAGACAGGCATTAGAAAAGGAAAAAATACAAATGCAGTTAGAAATGGAAGAAAGACAGAAAGAAAAAGAATTGCGATTAGAAGAACAGCGATTGCAGGTAGAAATAAAACGTTTAGAGCTTGGACAGTCAGGAAAATTCTTCCCTTCAGACAAGTTTGACATCACTAAGCATTTCAGGTTAGTTCCCCTTTCCAAGAAAAGGATGTTGATAAATATTTCCTCCATTTTGAGAAAATTGCTCAGAGCCTGAAATGGCCTAAGGAGTCCTGGTCTATGCTTTTGCAGAGTGCTTTGGTGGGTAAAGCCAGAGAAATTTACATTCAGTTGTCAGTAGAGCAGGCTTCAGATTATGATTCTGTGAAGGAATTAATTCTCAAGGGCTATGAGTTGGTGCCTGAAGCTTACCGTCAGAAATTTAGGGATTGTGAGAAGGTGAAGGATCAAACTTATGTTGAATTTGCTCGAACAAAAGAACAACTGTTTGATCGTTGGTGCTCTTCTGAAAAGGTCAGTCAGAATTATGACAAATTACGACAGCTTGTTTTGATTGAAGAATTTAAAAGGTGCATCCGGAGTGACATCAAGACGTTTATCAATGAACAAAAGGCAGATACATTGGAGGTTGCTGCACGTTTGGCCGATGATTATTCATTGACCCACAAATCTTCATTTCTCAGCAAACCATCCCAGTCCTTTTCATACAGAACAATGCAGGTAAATTTAAGTCGTCCTTTTCATCCAAGAATTTTTCAAAGGAGAGTAGGAAATCAATGACAACAGTTCACAAAATTCAAGTAACACTTCCACATCATCAAATCCCAAGTCTCAATCTCCTTCTGACAAACAGTTCGGTACACTTCTTGTAATTATTGCAAGAAAGACGGCCATTTAATGTCAGAGTGCTTCAAGTTGAAAAGAAAACGTGAAGGTCAAAGTGGTCAAAGTGGATCTAAGCCCACCGGCTTTATTTCTTCATCAACTCAATTAGAGTCTAATAATGTGTGTAACACATTTTCTGAGGTTAAACCCTCTTATCCCCAATTAATGAGGTCAAGGTCAATTCTTCTCAAGATAGCATTATGGGTATTTTCGAACCATTTATTCATGATGGTTTTATATCACTTTCTAGTGATTTTCTTCCGCTACCCCTGTCAAAATTTTAAGAGATACCGGGGCTTCCCAGTCTCTTTTGTTGGCAGATACCCTGCCGTTTTCTGAAAAGTCATTTTCAGGTTCTAAAGTTCTTATTAAGGGGGTAGATTGTAATGACTACATTCCTGTTCCTCTCCATAATGTCTATTTGTCTTCGGACTTTGTTTCTGGACCTGTGACTTTAGGTATTAGGCCTTTTTTGCCTTTTGAAGGGATTCACCTTCTTCTTGGAAACGACCTTGCTGGGGACAAGGTCATTACTAATCCACTTGTGACTGATAATCCTACTTTAGATCAGGATCCAGAGCCAATTGAACAAGAGATACCCGATTATTTCCTTCATGTGCTATTACTCGAGCCATGTCAAAGAAAACTTCCGAGAATCAAAATACTCTCAAAAATAATGTCACAGATGTTGACTTAAATGACACCTTTCTCAGTCAGGTGTTTGACACGGATCATTCCGTTATCCCTCGTGGATTTGCAACTTCCAGTAAAACTGCTGACCAAAGTCAGACATTTTCTAGATCAAATCTCATTGCAGAACAACACAAAGACCCAGATATTTTGTCTTTGTTTGACAGGGTAGATGATGAAGGTAAAACTTCAGATAGCTCTGTTTCCTATTATACAAAATCTGGTATTCTCATGCGTAAATGGAGACCTCCAGATGTTTTGGTTGATGACGATTGGGCTATAAAACATCAAATTGTGGTTCCAAAGTCCTACCGTGCTGAAATATTGCGCCTGGCCATGAAACCCCCTGGGCTGGTCACTTAGGAGTCAGGAAAACTTATCATAAAATTCTCAGTCACTTTTATTGGCCTAATCTCAGGCAGGATGTAGCACATTTCTGTAAAACTCGTCACACATGTCAAATGGTAGGAAAGCCAAATCAGACCATTCCAAAGGCCCCTTTACAGCCAATTCCTGCATTTCAAGAACCATTTAGTAGGATACTAATAGACTGTGTTGGGCCCTACCAAAAACAAGATCAGGAAATGAGTACATGCTGACAATAATGTGTACATCAACTCGGTTCCCAGAAGCCATACCACTGAGAAATATAAAGACAAAGACTATAGTGAAAGCTTTAGTCAAATTTTTCACTTTATTTGGCCTCCCTAAATGTGTCCAGTCCGATCAAGGCTCCAACTTTATGTCTGGATTTTTCAACAAGTAATGGATCAGCTAGGCATTAAACAGTATAGGTCATCCGCCTATCATCCAGAAAGTCAGGGTGCTCTTGAGCGATTTCATCAAACTTTGAAAAACATGATTAGGACCTACTGTTTTGACACAGAGAAGCAGTGGGATGAAGGAATTCATTTTCTGCTCTTTGCTGTTAGAGAGTCAATTCAGGAGTCTCTTGGTTTTAGCCCATTTGAGCTTGTATTTGGACATACAGTCCGTGGCCCACTTAAGCTCGTTAAGAGAAATTCCTGTCTGACGACGATGATTGTCTGAATATTTTGCAATATGTGTCAGATTTTCGTACAAAACTCTCTAAAGCATGTGAATTAGCCAGAGAAAATCTTGAGTCATCTCAGCAGTCAATGAAAATCAAATATGATAAAAGCACCTCAAAACGGAAGTTTGAACCAGGTCAAAAGGTTCTTGTTCTACTTCCAATTCCTGGCAAACCACTCCATGCTCGTTACTTTGGGCCATATCTAATCGATAAGAAATTGAGTGATTTAAATTACATCATAATAACACCTGACAGGCGAAAACAAAAACAGCTATGTCACATAAATATGCTTAAGCCATATTTGGATAGGGATAATCCTACTAAACAAAGCCTGTCAGTACAGTCAGTTCTGGCCATTATGAAGATAGTGATACTGAAACTGACTTGAGTGAAAATACTCTAAACTCAAAGCTGGGCTCGGTCAAGCTTCAGAACTCAGAAATCCTGGAGAAGCTGGAGTCTACAAAGTTGGCACACCTCCAGCCAGAACAACAACAACAGGTGAAAAGAACTGCTCCACGAATATAAACACCTGTTTCAAGATGTTCCAACGAGGACAAACGTCATCTATCACGACGTTGATGTTGGGGACAGTAAGCCTGTAAAACAACATCCATACAGACTGAATCCAACAAAAGCGAAATATCTCCAGGAAGAAGTCACATACCTGCTGGACAATGACTTTATTGAACCCAGTAAAAGTAACTGGAGTTCGCCGTGCATACTTGTTCCCAAATCAGATCACAGTTATCGTATGTGCACGGACTTTAGGAAGGTCAACACTTTAACAAAGACAGACACTTTCCCAATCCCGAGGATTGATGACTGCATCGACCGAGTGGGAAAAGCCAAGTATGTGACGAAATTTGACCTACTGAAGGGATTTTGGCAAGTCCCTCTGACGGATCGTGCTCGTGAAATATCCGCCTTTGTTACACCAGACGGATTGTTCCAGTACAAGGTGATGCCATTCGGAATGAAGAACTCTCCGGCAACGTTCCAACGGATGATCAACGACGTCATATCCGGGCTAGACGGTGTGCAGCTTACGTTGACGACGTCGTCCTGTATACTGACACCTGGGAGGAACACATCAAGCTCATGCGGAAGTTCTTTGAGAGACTGAGCAAAGCAATGTTGACTGTCAACCTTGCCAAATCTGAGTTTGGTTGGGCGAGGGTGACTTACCTCGGACATACTGTAGGACAGGGTGAGGTAAACCTGTTGATGCCAAAATCAGTGCCATTTCAAGTTTTCCCATACCAAACTGCAAACGACAACTGATGCGCTTTCTCGGTATGGCTGGTTACTACAGAAAATTCTGTCCAAATTTCTCCACAATTACTGAGCCTTTGACTAACTTACTTAAAAAGAAAGTAAAGTTTGTTTGGTCAGAACAATGCTAACAGGCATTTGATACACTTAAAGCCATACTGCAAAGTGCTCCAGTGTTGTCTGCACCAGATTTCAGTTTGCCATTCAAATTAGCTGTAGATGCTAGTGATACGGCTGCTGGTGCTGTTTTATTGCAAGAGGATAGTCATGGGATAGATAATCCTGTTTGCTACTTTTCACGTAAATTTAACAAATCCCAGAGAAACTACTCTACAATTGAAAAAGAGTGTTTATCTTTGATATTAGCTTTACAGCATTTTGAAGTTTATGTTACTTCTTCAAATCAGCCAATAGTGGTTTATATTGATCACAACCCTCTTGTTTTTCTGCAGAAATTCAAAGGCAAAAATCAGAGATTGCTAAGATGGAGTTTAATGTTACAGGAGTTTATCTTGACATTAGACATATCAAAGGCAGAGACAATTTAATTGCAGACTGTCTCTCTCGTATTTAGAACTTATTGTTGTTCACACTTTTAAGATTACATTTGTAAAAGAAAGATTTTTCATTGAAAAATTTTCTTTTTTGAAGAGGGGGTGTGTTATGTAGGTCATTTCCCCCACATCATCATGACCTGAGTTCAATTAGTCTAGAACATTCTCAAGGTCACTGCCCTTGATGACCTCACAACCTTGAATTCAATTAGTCATGTTTGGAATGTTCTGGAAAGTTGATTAGTTGTGTAAGGGAGATAATTTTAGAACAGTAATTAGCATGTCAATAAAAGTTCTAGATTGTTCTTATATGCCTTATAAAAGGGACGTGCACAGCTTCCAGTCAGACTTTTGGGATCGTGTCTCTTGTGTGTTACTATAAACTCCAGCAGTAGTCATTCTCAAGACTTTTCAAGACCTTCACTGTCAACGCTGGATTTATACTGTGGACTTTGTGTAGCTTCAAGCCTGCAAACCAAAGGACGTTCATTCATCCGACTGACTGTTACAACTCTGAGACTGGAGCTTTGCCGTCCCAGCTGAGATAAGTAGTCTGTACACTTTTAAAGCTTGTACTCTATCCCTGACTTAGCAATTAGTTTTATTTTCGTAATAAATTTTGTTTAAACGGAAACTGCTGAGTTCACCCTTTTGTTCGTTTTCTCTGCACGTAACAATTAGCATCGAGATATTTTATTTCAGTTAACGGTTTATCCGGATCATAATTCTCGCCAGCGTAAGCCGGATGATTTGTCTGTAAATAATGAATATTACACTGGCTGATACCACCTCGAATTCCCCTCTGAATGAAATTCATCTGCTCAGCATCTTGAATGAGTTTAAATTTATTACCTGTATAAAGTAACATAGCATCCCATGTCAAGCCGGGCGCTGACATATAGTGGGCTGGATCTAACTTATATGCTTCTAAACATGTGTCACGGAAATTTTTGAATATATTCGCAAGAAGGAGAACGTCCGTCTCACAATAGAATTCCATATAATCACGAATCGTCCGACATCCAACTTCGTCCCATACTCGCAATGCATGTTCGTGATCAGACTCAGAAATCCCCTCTTCCGTTAATTCGCCATAAAATTTGTGTCTTGGTGGGAGCTGGTCCTCTTCCAATCACTCGGGAGAATCTAAATATTCATACGGGAAGAAACCTTTTGCCCGCTGAATGTCCGGGTACGAAAGTGGTACTGCCGTCCATCCCTGGGCCTCTGGCACAGTCTTTGCCAACTTCGCGAGCGACCCAGACATCAACTGAGCACTGTCCATAAACTTTATATGAAAGAAACGTTTCTTTGTCTCCCTCTCCCCATCGACAACAATTGAGGCACTAAAAATAAATGTTTTCATAAGACACATAATTCCACCATTACCCGTCTTAGCTATGATATTTGGCTCTGGTTCGTTACCCTCATCTATTTCATGTATTTTTTGTAAATTAAAAACAACATCGTATCCCTTGAGGTTGTGAAAGTAGATAGGAATGGTTCTTGACGGGCGGCACCCTTCACAATAAAAAGTATTTTCATCCTTCTCTATACGGTATCCGGCTTGATCTCCACATGCAATACAGTCTGGATCGTTGTAATTAGAAGTATCTTCCATCGGTTTTATTTTCCAATAATACGATTCTCAGCCCTTTTCTTCATATCCTTTAGAAATTCTGTAACACAATCTGTACCTATGAATGTTCTTTTACTATAAACTTTCGGTCCGGAACGGTTCCGGTAGGGGCTGCCTGGCCCCCAGCGTTCAATCATAACATACGAAATACAAATTGGAATGTGTCGGCCGGTGTCCTTCTCAATAATTGCCTCAGTATCTGCATACACGACGTAGGGACAGGGCACCTTCTTCTTAGGTCCTTCGAATTGACACACTTCCTTAGGAAAAACTGGTGAGCAGTGTCTGTTCCACAGTATACCTGATGTATTTCTAGTTCTTCTGTTGACGCAAAACCTCGCTTACAATTCAAACCATAGAAATACACTTCCGTCTGTGCACATTCTTACGATCATTTTGAGAATTAAGAAGGCGATTTAATGCAGTAATTGGTACATAGTGACCCGCGTCTTTGCCGACTATTAGTAAGATATTCGCTATTTGATCCGCTCCGCTAGGGCCTTTGCCTTCAGAACGGACTACGCTACTATAAAACTGTGTTATGCCGGACGGATCGGGATTATTCTCGTAGATCTGATTTACTTGGAGTTTGATGCCTGGATTTTGCTGCTCGAAGCGCTTGAATACAGTCTCATCGGTGGGTGTAGGAAATGGTATTCCATCCCAACAGTAGTCAGCCATAAATTTGTCATACGTCTTCCAGTTTTTTCTAGTCTGACCACATTTCTTTTTACGAAACGTGATGTCGCCCAACTTTAAACTTGAAACGACGGCATACTGAAAACAATTCTCGCTGCCGAAAGGAAGAATAAGATCGCTCACACAATGCTTACTTTTTAACCATCAGGGAAGTTGAATCTGGCTGGTGCGGCCGGCCCCGAGTAAAACTTCTACTAGAATTACTTCAAAATTAAGTATCTCCTCGAGAACGAGACCAGAACCCTCAACATTTTCAATTGTATCAAGCATATGGTCGTAGCGTTCTGTTAATAGTTGTTTCACATCCGCTGTGCCTCTACATCTTTTGTGTATGTATCTTTTAATTTAACATGCAATGTACGAATTTGTGTATTACCGTTTTTCGGATCCAATAATTTGACTTCCATATCTGTATAAACAGAGTACATCTTTCTTTCTTTGGTCATACCTTCGATATCCACCAGCGTTTCGATGTCCTCGACTCGCTTGACTTCAGGAAATTCTTTTCGTAAAACTGCCCCGTCGAATGCTTTTCGTAAGCGGTGCCTAACGTCAATATTCTCATCCATAATAATCTTTATAATATATACTATCCTAAAAAATTTTTAAAAAGAAAAAAATAATTATTCTATGATAGGTCATCAAAATCCACTATAATATTTTTGGCAGCATTTATTTGTTTATATATCTCGCCTAATCTTTCTAAGTCAACTAGTTCTTCCGCATCTTGAATTTCTGGTTTATTAGGCGTGGTACAAAATAACCTCTCTATAGTGAAAGAAAGGGTACGCTTATTTAAGCGCGGTTTAAATGCTAAGAATTCTATCTTACTACCTTTTCGGATATTTCATGGTACAATAGCAGGATTTTCTCTGGCTGGCAATCGGCTTACTGCTTTAAAACCACAGTCGATTTCTTGAACTATATCAATACATGTAGTGAAATCGGGATTTCCTCTTTTAAACGAAATTTAAAATACTTTGTCTGTGTGTCGCTCCCTTGCTTCTGATACACTTTAGATGGATTGTAAAATAATCCTTCGGTTACGACCTGCGGCTTGGAGTGAGCGGCCAGGCTTGCAGCATAACTTTTAGCAGTGCTTGCATCAAAACTTTCACCTAAGGTACGGAATACTATTAAATCAGTAAACTTTTGAAGACTTTGTTGCCAACGGACACACATTTCATCACATGTAGCAGGATCTTTTGAACCATATTTAGGCCCGATGTTGAAAACCACTTCTAGCTCACTGTCTACATATATGAAAGGATCTACATATTCACCAAATATGAGTTTGCCGTCACTGATTGGACGTTTTCTCCGGTTTCAAGTATTTTTATTGCATCTGAAATAGAAAGGATTGCCATTGTCTTATCGTAATATATCTTTACGAAAAGTAATTTTAAAAAATTTTTCTGTGATATAGATAACACAAATGTCACACATATTCATAAATGGCCCAACTGGAAGTGGTAAGAGTTACGATGCAGTAAATTTGGCGGCGACTCACGTACCAGAATTGACACTAGTTTTTCTAGCAACATTGCCGACTTTTATAATGGGAAAGTTTCGATTGCCGATTTTCAGAACCAGTTTATAGAACATACTCTTAGTTTACATGTCAGGCTGGGAAAGCCAACACAAACTACATTATTTGTGACTCTTCCATAATTCAACATCTAACTTTTTCTAGAATCCGAGGCGTTTCCGTTTCGTCGGAAGAAAAAGATTGTTTCTAGAGCATTTGACCATTTACATAGTTTCATTATCATATTCAAAGATATGCCTTTTGATTATTGCACGCGGAATATTCTGACTCGAGCCAGACAATATGAAATAACCGAGTCCGCCTTAAAAGAACTAGAAGAGATTCACGATAAGTTCAAACAGACTTTCTTAGAAATTTGCAACGACTACAGACTTCCATGTTTGATAATTGTTACGGCAGAGAAAACGAACAAAAGGGTGAACTCAGCAGTTAACGTTTAAACAAAATTTATTACGAAAATAAAACTAATTGCTAAGTCAGGGATAGAGTACAAGCTTTAAAAGTGTACAGACTACTTATCTCAGCTGGGACGGCAAAGCTCCAGTCTCAGAGTTGTAACAGTCAGTTGAATGAATGAACAGTCCTTGCAGGCTTGCAGCTGCACAAAGTCCACAGTATAAATCCAGCGTTGACAGTGAAGGTCTTGAAAAGTCTTGAGAATGACTACTGCTGGAGTTTATAGTAACACACAAGAGACACGATCCCAAAAGTCTGACTGGAAGCTGTGCACGTCCCTTTTATAAAGGCATGTAAGAACAATCTAGAACTTTTATTGACATGCTAATTACTGTTCTAAAATTATCTCCCTTACACAACTAATCAACTTTCCAGAACATTCCAAACATGACTAATTGAATTCAAGGTTGTGAGGTCATCAAGGGCAGTGACCTTGAGAATGTTCTAGACTAATTGAACTCAGGTCATGATGAGTGTGGGGGAAATGACCTACATAACACACCCCCTCTTCAAAAAAAGAAAATTTTTCAAAGAAAATCTTTCTTTTACAAATGTAATCTTGAAAAGGATTTAAGTACTCAAATTTTGTTTTACTCTAAAGTAAAATTTCTTGAAAGTGAACAACAATAAACTCTAAATACGAGAGAGACAGTCTGCAATTAAATTGTCTCTGCCTTTGATATGTCTAATGTCAAGATTAAACTCCTGTAACATTAAACTCCATCTTAGCAATCTCTGATTCTTGCCTTTAAATTTCTGCAGAAAAACAAGAGGGTTGTGATCAATATAAACCACTATTGGCTGATTTGAAGAAGTAACATAAACTTCAAAATGCTGTAAAGCTAATATCAAAGATAAACACTCTTTTTCAATTGTAGAGTAGTTTCTCTGGGATTGGTTTCTCTGGGATTTGTTAAATTTGCTAAATTTGTTAAAAATAGCAAACAGGATGATCGGTCCCATGACTATCCTCTTGCAATTTGGTATTGGAAAACTTGAAATGGCACTGAATTTGGCATAAAGTATGCATGGCAAAGTCCGGTTATTTGTATTGAGTTCTATAAAGTCATTGTTCGGCAAATACTTGGCTTCCTCCTGGAGATATTCCGCTTTCAGTCTGTCTGGATGTTGTTCCACTGGATTACTGTCGCAGACATCTTCGTTGTGATAGGTGATGTTTGTCCTCGTTGGAATATCTTGGAACAAATGTTCATGGATTGGTTCTTTCAGCTGTTGTTGTTGTTCTGGCTGGAGGTGTGCCAACTTTGTAGACTCCAGCTTCTCCAGGATTTCTGAGTTCTGAAGCTTGACCGAGCCCAGCTTTGAGTTTAGAGTATTTTCACTCAAGTCAGTTTCAGTATCACTATCTTCATAATGGCCAGAACTGACTGTACTGACAGGCTTTGTTTTAGTAGGATTATCCCTATCCAAATATGGCTTAAGCATATTTATGTGACATAGCTGTTTTTGTTTTCGCCTGTCAGGTGTTATTATGATGTAATTTAAATCACTTAATTTCTTATCGATTAGATATGGCCCAAAGTAACGAGCATGGAGTGGTTTGCCAGGAATTGGAAGTAGAACAAGAACTTTTTGACCTGGTTCAAACTTCCGTTTTGAGGTGCTTTTATCATATTTGATTTTCATTGACTGCTGAGATGACTCAAGATTTTCTCTGGCTAATTCACATGCTTTAGAGAGTTTCGTACGAAAATCTGAGACATATTGCAAAATATTCAGACAATCATCATCGTCTGATAGGAATTTCTCTTTAACGAGCTTAAGTGGGCCACGGACTGTATGTCCAAATACAAGCTCAAATGGGCTAAAACCAAGAGACTCCTGAATTGACTCTCTAACAGCAAAGAGCAAAAAATGAATTCCTTCATCCCACTGTTTCTCTGTGTCAAAACAGTAGGTCCTAATCATGTTTTTCAAAGTTTGATGAAATCGCTCAAGAGCACCCTGACTTTCTGGATGATAGGCGGATGACCTATACTGTTTAATGCCTAGCTGATCCATTACTTGTTGAAAAATACCAGACATAAAGTTGGAGCCTTGATCGGACTGGACACATTTAGGGAGGCCGAATAAAGTGAAAAATTTGACTAAAGCTCTCACTATAGTCTTTGTCTTTATATTTCTCAGTGGTATGGCTTCTGGGAACCGAGTTGATGTACACATAATTGTCAACATGTACTCATTTCCTGATCTTGTTTTTGGTAGGGGCCCAACACAGTCTATTAGTATCCTACTAAATGGTTCTTGAAATGCAGGAATTGGCTGTAAAGGGGCCTTTGGAATGGTCTGATTTGGCTTTCCTACCATTTGACATGTGTGACAAGTTTTACAGAAATGTGCTACATCCTGCCTGAGATTAGGCCAATAAAAGTGACTGAGAATTTTATGATAAGTTTTCCTGACTCCTAAGTGACCAGCCCAGGGGGTTTCATGGGCCAGGCGCAATATTTCAGCACGATAGGGCTTTGGAACCACAATTTGATGTTTTATAGCCCAATCGTCATCAACCAAAACATCTGGAGGTCTCCATTTACGCATGAGAATACCAGATTTTGTATAATAGGAAACAGAGCTATCTGAAGTTTTATCTTCATCATCTACCCTGTCAAACAAAGACAAAATATCTGGGTCTTTGTGTTGTTCTGCAATGAGATTTGATCTAGAAAATGTCTGACTTTGGTCAGCAGAAGTTTTACTGGAAGTTTCAAATCCACGAGGGATAACGGAATGATCCGTGTCAAACACCTGACTGAGAAAGGTGTCTTTTAAGTCAACATCTGTGACATTATTTTTGAGAGTATTTTGATTCTCGGAAGTTTTCTTTGACATGGCTCGAGTAATGGCACATGAAGGAAATAAATCGGGTATCTCTTGTTCAATTGGCTCTGGATCCTGATCTAAACTAGGATTATCAGTCACAAGTGGATTAGTAATGACCTTGTCCCAGCAAGGTCGTTTCCAAGAAGAAGGTGAATCCCTTCAAAAGGCAAAAAAGGCCTAATACCTAAAGCCACAGGTCCAGAAACAAAGTCCGAAGACAAATAGACATTATGGAGAGGAACAGGAATGTAGTCATTACAATCTACCCCTTAATAAGAACTTTAGAACCTGAAAATGACTTTTCAGAAAACGGCAGGGTATCTGCCAACAAAAAGACTGGGAAGCCCCGGTATCTCTTAAAATTTTGACAGGGGTAGCGGAAGAGAAATCACTAGAAAGTGATATAAAACCATTATGAATAAATGGCTCGAAAATACCCATAATGCTATCTTGAGAAGAATTGACCTTGACCTCATTAATTGGGGATGAGAGGGGTTTAACCTCAGAAAATGTGTTGCACACATTATTAGACTCTAATTGAGTTGATGAAGAAATAAAGCCGGTGGGCTTAGATCCACTTTGACCACTCTGACCTTCACGTTTTCTTTTCATTTGAAACAATCTGACATTAAATGGCCGTCTTTCTTACAATAACTACAAGAAAGTGTACCAAACTGTTTGTCAGAAGGAGATTGAGACTTGGGATCTGATGATGTGGGAGTGTTACTTGAACTCTGTGAACTGTTGTCATTTGATTTTCTACTCTCCTTTGAAAAATTCTTGGATGAAAAGGAGGAGTTAAATTTACCTGCATTGTTTCTGTATGAAAAGGACTGGGATGGTTTGCTGAGAAATGACGATTTGTGGGTCAATGAATAATCATCGGCCAAACGTGCAGCAACCTCCAATGTATCTGCCTTTTGTCCATTGATAAACGTCTTGATGTCACTCCGGATGCACCTTTTAAATTCCTCAATCAAAACAAGTTGTCGTAATTTGTCATAATTCTGACTGACCTTTTCCGAAGAACACCAACGATCAAATAGTTGTTCTTTTGTTCGAGCAAATTCAACATAAGTTTGATCTTTTACCTTCTCACAATCCCTAAATTTCTGACGGTAAGCTTCAGGCACCAACTCATAGCCCTTGAGAATTAATTCCTTCACAGAATCATAATCTGAAGCCTGCTCTACTGACAACTGAATGTAATTTCTCTGGCTTTACCCACCAAAGCACTCTGCAAAAGCATAGACCAGGACTCCTTAGGCCAATTCAGACTCTGAGCAATTTTCTCAAAATGAAGGAAATATTTATCAACATCCTTTTCTTGGAAAGGGGGAACTAACCTGAAATGCTTAGTGATGTCAAACTTGTCTGAAGGGAAGAATTTTCCTGATTGTCCAAGCTCTAAACGTCTCATTTCTAACTGTAGTCGATGTTCTTCCAATTCTCTCCTTTTCTCTCTGTCTTTCTTCCATTTGTAATTCTTTGTCTTTCATTTGTAATTCTTTGTCTTTCATTTGTAATTTTTCCTGCCTTTCCCTTTCTTCCATTTGCAATTTTTCCTTTTCTAATTCCAATTTCTTAAGCTCCAAATCTGCCTGTATTTCTAATTCTAATTTTTTGAGTTCGAAGGAAGACTCAGGCTCATAATCTTTTAAGGCAGACTCCTCAAAATGGCCAGAATTAACTAAATGTTTTGCAATCTTGAACTGAATTTCTCGCTTGCGCATAGATCTTTTGACATCTACTTTAAGGAAATTTGCCAGTGCTATGAGGTTGTCTTTTCTGAGGGAATTAAATGTGTCCTGATCAAGGTCATCCATAAATTCGTCTGGCTTGAATTCCGCCATGATTAATTTCGCTGAGTTCACAGTATACAGTAGTTTTGAAAAGGCTGTCAAAATGTTGTCAAACGGCTCAAAATATTCGTATCCCGGACGAGCCCCCAATTTGTTACGTGCAGAGAAAACGAACAAAAGGGTGAACTCAGCAGTTAACGTTTAAACAAAATTTATTACGAAAATAAAACTAATTGCTAAGTCAGGGATAGAGTACAAGCTTTAAAAGTGTACAGACTACTTATCTCAGCTGGGACGGCAAAGCTCCAGTCTCAGAGTTGTAACAGTCAGTTGAATGAATGAACAGTCTTGCAGGCTTGCAGCTGCACAAAGTCCACAGTATAAATCCAGCGTTGACAGTGAAGGTCTTGAAAAGTCTTGAGAATGACTACTGCTGGAGTTTATAGTAACACACAAGAGACACGATCCCAAAGTCTGACTGGAAGCTGTGCACGTCCCTTTTATAAAGGCATGTAAGAACAATCTAGAACTTTTATTGACATGCTAATTACTGTTCTAAAATTATCTCCCTTACACAACTAATCAACTTTCCAGAACATTCCAAACATGACTAATTGAATTCAAGGTTGTGAGGTCATCAAGGGCAGTGACCTTGGGAATGTTCTAGACTAATTGAACTCAGGTCATGATGAGTGTGGGGGAAATGACCTACATAACATAATTAGTCAACCTCTTACGCATGAAGTTCTCAAGAATATACTTAATCCAACAATTGATACCGAGACAGTTGGGCCAGTAGATTTTCCACGAGCTTTTGACTTTGGAATTGCATGGAGCGGCCCTTCGGCACGCGATAGCGGCAGCCAGGGATTTTTAATAGACGGTTTTGGCAAGGAGGAACTTGAAAAAGCTTACTATCCACCTGGTCAAGAACAACTAGAACAACCTCGAGTCTCACTCAAGAACCTACACAAACTTCTTAATGCTTGTGAAACAGTGTGTGCTTATAATGCTCCGTTTGACTTACAGGCACTTGATATGATGCCGAAGGAGCCCTACCGTTCCGAAAGGGGACAAGACTTTAAAGTTACTTGTCTATGGCTCATGTCAGTTGTGTACATTATACTTCAACCAGAACTTATCGATAAAGCTGAACATGGAGGACTCGAAAGAACGGACCATGGCAACATGAGAA
The DNA here is from genome assembly GCF_041260155.1 of Ptychodera flava. Lineage (NCBI taxonomy): Eukaryota > Metazoa > Hemichordata > Enteropneusta > Ptychoderidae > Ptychodera > Ptychodera flava. The sequence goes on from NC_091945.1 coordinate 26,119,210, forward strand.
GTCGCTTTGAAGATCTTGCAAACTTAATATGTGCCTCCGGAGGATCCGGGGTACCACCTCATCCACATACAGCCAAAAAAGATGCAATAAGTGAACATTACTTACGACAATACATGATAAATACTTGGCCAGGTGGTTGGAAGAATGGTGGTAAACTGACACTTTCGGCTTTCAAGAAATTAAGACTTCTTCCATGGTACTTATTGAATAACTTTCGTAATTACTTACGTTAGTACTTACGTTAGTACTTGACAAGTACCAGCACAGGAACTACAGAAGTACTTACGAAGTTCTAATAACATTTTCCTCTGGCTCCCAACTATTGAAACTTTCTGGATAGCCGCGCCATTTTATCAGATAATATTTCTTTCCTCTCATTTTTTGTCTTCAAAATTCGTACTACTATGTACAGCTCGTCGACACCAGCAGCGCTCTACAGTTCATCGGAATAGAAAGTGCTGAGTATTTCCTCTCCATTCAGATCTTTTATCTTATAAACTGGCGGCGTTCCCAGTCCAGCTGCATACACCACTTTTGAAACTATTAAAATCTCCTCTGTCCAATTTGGTCAATATCCTTTCCTGAAAGTGGTCTTGTATTTTGTAATTCGGACCCGTTCTCCCGGCTTGAATTCAGGGTTAGCTCCCATGGCTGCTAACTCAGGGTAAAGTGTATAAAATGCCTGCCAATCATTGTCCTCCTTTACATCGACAGGTTTCATTTCACTGTCTGTCTGTATGTAAAGTATTTCCACATCATCGTCTTAAGAGTACGATTAAAACGTTCCACTACACTAGCTTTTTTGTCACTGTCGGTGTGAAACCAGTGAATAGAAGCCGACTTTAACCATTTCTGCATTTTTCGGTTGGTAATTCCCGCCCCTCATATGTCTGAAGTTTGTCAGGTTGCCTCCCGGATTTCTTAATTATGTCTTGTAGTGCCTGCAGAGTATCATCTGCTGTTTGTGACTGTATCGGCCTGGCCCATGCATATTTACTGAGCACATTGATTACTGTTAGCATGTATCGAATATTTTTATTCTCTTTTGCGAATGGTGAAGGGAATTCCACAAGATCCCCCTCCCACTGGACGTCTATCGATGTTACGAAAACGCGCCTTGCCCTTCGGAACGCACCGCGAGTACGAGGTACCGGTTTATGTAGATTATAAGTTAGCTGAGTTTTTAACCAGTCCTGCACCTCTTTCTTAGTAACTTTTAGTCCGCTGGCGCATGCTGCGTCATATAATTTTTGTACACCTCCAAACCAGTTTTCGGGTTGTAATATAATTCTCTTAGAGTTCCTTCGGTAGAACCTTCAGTTGAAGCCATGATTAGCTATATTATACGAAAAATTGTATGTCGTACGGATGCCATAAATGAAATACTAGTTTACTGAATGGCGTATTTTTCAGTTGTCTGACTAGGTCCACAGCCTCACGTTCTGACACCTCCATTCCATATTCTTTTATAATAGTCTTGTTGTCTGTCTTGCTCGGTGTGTAAAATAGTACTAACATCTGTATGTTTTCCCTGAATGGTTTACTAATACTAGTATATTGTTGTATAAAGTGTTTGTTACGGCCCATTCTTTATGTACGAAGGCTAGTGTATCAGCATCGAGTCCGACCGAAAAACAAACACATTATCATCTGTGAAAATGAATCTTTTATTATACGTTTTATTGTTCATGAATGTCGGACAAATGAAAACTATATATTCAAATTTCCTTAAGTACGGGCCAGTTAGGAGATCCATTACATATTCTGTTTTGCCAGAATTTGTCGGTCCAGTTATAATCATGTTGAATGGCACGGTTGCATACATCGGATCTATATACTGTACATAAATGTAATGAATATGGCTAAAGATAACAAACCAATTTTGCCGTATTCGTGAATAGGATCCGCGCCGGCGACTGTATTTGCTGCCTTCGGAACCCCTGCCGGAACCGTTTCGATAGGGGTTCCGATAGGAATCTGACTTGTGTCATTGTGAGGTGGCTTACGCGTTAGCTCGTCCTGCCACTTCACGGCATCCTCTTCCCCATCCATCTCATGTTTAGCACTTTCTTGAATTTCCGTGTTTATATCACCATTCACCCCGAAGACCATAGATTCTGTTGCGTATTGCAATTCATTATTATAACCTGCGATTGCCGGGCCCGAAAGAATAACCATTTTAGACGGCAAGAGAAGTAAATTTGGCAAAACTGCTATATCAAGTGTTACACCAGTATTCATTATTGTGTCTTGATATTGCCTATAACTGATTACTTTGTTGGTATTGCCAATTTCATCTTCGAGGAGAACGCCGAATTCTTTTCGGACTTGCTCTGCGCTGCCAGTATCGCCCACTATGGTACTGCGAATATTTGCTTGTGCACCGAGTATGCAATATACGTAGGCTTCAAGGCTTTCATTGAGGCGGGCGAGACCAGCCTTTGTTAGTCCCGCGTCTCCCTTCATAGGAATGAAACTATTATATTGTCCCTCCATTCCATCATTGCGGAAGAACTAATAATGTGACCTGTCTTTGTCGGGCAGTACATGTTTTTTCTTTCCACAAATTATTTTTGTATAGAAAACGCCTCCGTCGGCGGAAAGGAAAAAGTCATGACCATTGTATATTGCTTTTGGCTGATGAACGTAACCACGATTAGTATAGTATTCATAACCATAGCCAAGACCTGAGTTTTGGCCTTGGCGATATCGAAAGTCGGACTTCGTGGGGCTTATATTTCCAAATTCTGTACATAGAAGTTCATATTGGACGAGATTGTATGGATTGTCGCCGGCTTTGAAGACAGTATCGTCTGGAAGTGCAACGCCCATTTCATGAAGGATCCGACGTATTGTAAAGTATACATGAAAACGACAGAATGATCGTATTTGCGGCGGAAATTTCTTATTGAAGAGATGGGCGAATGATATACCACAACCAGTAGTGCTGCACCATACAGCGAAATTTAATTGCTGGTCCCAGTATTTCATGTGCGGGCCGCCCAACCAGACATTACTTTCTTTAGCTGTTCGATGAGTGATTACGTTATCTTTAAATATATCCCGCGGGTAGAAAGTAGATTTATCTGTCGGCATTACATATATTTCTAAGTCAATGAGAATAGGTTTTACTCCCCCGTTCGGTTTGGAAGGAATATCAGCATGCTGTACTGTCGGTACACTCGTCTTATTCAATTGAAAAGCAACTGGAATAAGTCTGTACTCATGATTCGTGTTTCTATATACAGATAGATTTTAATGGAGGAGAATTTTCCATACTTCGGAATCGGAATTGTTCCGTTAGGGGTACTGACATTCCAGACTATGTTAATACTATATTTTGGATTCAGGTTTAAACAATTTTTTTTTTTCTAAGAATAGATAACATACTGCAAACAATGGAGAATTTAATAAAGACATCGGCAGCGGCAAATACGACAGCGGCACTACCAACTGCAGCATCGGACGCTCGATCCATAATAGAGACGAAACGTGAAAAAATACTCTGTGTCATCGCAAGTGGTCAAAGCAAGTTATTTTTGGGTAAGGAGATTCCAGTTAGAGAAGTGGAAACGTGGAAAGATGAATTCATAACACAAGCCTTTAAAGTCTATGAAGCGAAATACAGTTCTCTTATAAGTGATACCATCACTCAAAGTTTCATAGATCTAGGAGCCCGTGCAATCAGTCAGGTAGTTCCAATCGATGACCGAGATAACTATGCCACTGATCTTAAAAAGGATTTTATTCTAAACAGTGAAATAAAACGATTATCAGGATGGATAGCCTACACATGGGGACCCATACTTGCTCTAGTTTCCACCGGTTTAATTACAGGTAAACATTTAGATTTAAAAAAAATCGGGTTTAATATAATACCTGAAATAAATGGATTCAACTTCTCAAGCACCCCAAACGGTTCCAACACCGACTCAGCAAACGGAAACGGCCCCGCCGACTCCGACACCTCCGACGACTACCCTCTGGAACCCTATCGGAATGGAGCCGCAGCGCAACATAGAGAAAATTACATTACCGACGAAGCATCCAGGGAGACAAGCTGCAGGGAAGAGATTAGCAGAATGGAACAGGCAGAACAAATGGAACAAACGAAAAGCAATGACTAATGATAGTATGACTGAAGCAAACTGTATAAGCCTACCGCCTACGACGAAAGAACAGTGTGATAGCTGGTATAATAAATGTTATCTTGTTTTAGGAATTATAGGAATTTCTTTGACTGCATTAGGACTATATTGGGGCGTGTTCGGCATACACAGTGTCCCCTCCGGAAAGATGAGCCGCTTCAGAAAGTGACAAAAACAGAGCCCGGAATGGTAGCGGCCCCCTCCGGAACGGAACCAAGTCCCGGTCCCTCTACATTGTATGAGATGGATTAACTCCATAAGGAATTCCGTAATTATTTTATTTTCTATTTTATACATGTCAGCAATCATGGATACTAAAACAGTTGTAAACACAATGTACGATGGTATTGTAATCGCAGGACTTACGATGGGATATCTTATGATCTCCAGCAAATTTCTGAAAATGAATATGGGTTATCCAAGCCGACCAATTTAACTCGGTGGATAAAATTAGGTGGAGCGACTGCTGCTGCGGTTGCGACAAAAGATCTCCTTGAACAGAAAAATATTATTCCTGCAGAACCTTATACTTTGTAATGCATATACAGAAGTATGATCATTTGGATTGAAAGCAAAGCAGGCAAACCGGTTACTGTTAATTTTAACCCTTGCATTGACATATCACAGTTTACTTCAATAAGACTATTACAGTGTTCACTATATAATTCATGGCATAACATAACGGGGGCGAATAGTATATTAAAATATCAAGAAAATGGGCAACCGAAGAAGACTATATCAATACGTCCAGGTAACTACAATATCGATACACTCAACAAAGCAATCGGGTTGAAACAGAAAATTAATTTTGAAAAACATCTGCCGACAAACCGCGTTCTTCTAACTTTGGCTAAAGATGTTAAAGTTTATTTTAATGCTGCAGGTAACTTCGCTAACCTCGTCGGTTTTTCAGATAAACCTGAGGACAACCCCGTGATAAAAAGTACTATGAGTCCAGGTCGAGCGGATTTCTTAACAGTCACTAAATACATAGTTCATTCAGATGTCGTTGATGTTACTGGAAATTATGTTTCATTTGGCTCTGGCGAATACATACAGGGGAAAGTATCGGACTGTTTACAAATACTTACCATCCAGGATAAAAAGAAATAAGTGAAAAGGTCACCGATGACTTTAAAAACGGCGGCTCAATTTCCATGCCATTGAGAAAGGGTTCAGACCATATGAGTTCAATGCGTATTTGGATAACAGATCAGGATGGAAACATAGTCAATTTCAATAACTGGCCAACTAGCTTTTGTATTGAATTATTGTAGCTAACGCATCATAAACCATCCCACGACCAATCCTCCAGCAATATAAATCATTTCATATTTCTTTTGCTCAGGACTGGGCTGATAATAATCTGAGAATTGAACTGCTTTGCCTGACGCAGAGTTGGCTTGCGCCGCTGCTTCTTCAAGGATTTCTGTATCTGTATCTCTTAATTCAGCCGCAGCATGAATATCTTTAGCCTGATTTTCTCTTTCCCAATCAGCCTGGAGTAATCTTTTTTCTGACCAGACATTGCGGTCATGTTCAAATTTTTCTAATGCTTTATCATGTCTAATTTTCTCTTCAATAAGAGCCTCACCATTCCCGGAAAGCTTTTGTCCGATAATATTTCCTCCTGTGAATGCCGTTGCATTTAATACAGCACCGAGAACTGTCATTCCTATAGCTGAAGCCATGATTGTATATTATTACAAGGTATTATTTTAATTTTCACTGTATATACGACCCTACGGAGTATGTCTGGCCCAAGTAACTTTGGTCTAGGTGCAATTCACGTACAAAATCTCGAGCTCGAAGATTTAAGTGATGTTAAAGTTAACAATAATACTAAGATAGCAGGTAATCATAATAAAGATTACGTCCTTCGTTACAAAGACCGTGAAAAAACATTTCGTTTTATCGGCCGCAACAGCGCAGAAACATGAACACGCTGTAGAATTTTCCGAACTGAAAGACATCAATGAGTCCGTAATTGACGTTACAAAGGCTGCAAATGATCCTTCCTTTTGCTCTGACATGGGATAGGCTAGTCAGAAATTCATGCCTTATAATGTATCACGTAACATCTTAGATATATTGGATAGTGAAATTGCAGGAGGTGTTGCTGAACTGCCAGGAACTCCGAATGTGATTTATTTTGATAGCAATGTTAACAAATATAAATTGTCCGATTTTCGCCTTTATCTTAAACCTAATAACCCATACATTACACTACTCGGTATACCGGTTCACCATAAATTAGTCCTCTTAATACAATAATGTCTTCAAATAATACACTGCGAAGGTGGATAATGATGGGGAGAATTATTGTTCATATGCAGCTAGCGGAGTTCCAGTAAAATTATTTTGGGACACAATTTTAAAGAAACTGTGTCTGAAAAGTGTAAAGGAGGGGACAGCTGAATTAACTTTACAGACTGCCACTCAACAGATGACTGATAATATGAAAATAATTGAGCATGGTACAGTTGTTATCAAATGTATAAAATTAGGTACAGGAGACGAGTTTGATGATTTAGTTGGAAATATTGCTATAAAAACAGATTCAAGATTACCTTGCACTATTATCATAACTATTGACAAAGATAAAAAGATTTAGATATTTTTACTCGTATTCCAGAAGAAAGTCGTTCTGGCAACATTTCATTTGTTAAAAAATATACAACTACTTACACTTTTGATATCAGTACAATTTATCTAAAACGTCTCATTTTATTTGAAGTAATGGTCTTCCGACATATTTTAAGTTCGGAGGAAATTTCTAAAATTTTATCTATCGGGTGAACAAGTTCGTACCGATAGGAACTCCCGAGTTCAGAAAAAACACTACCGGAAATTCAGACCTCAGTCATGACGTAGGAGAAAAAATCACATCAGCTAGACTCCGGTTCTGAAGAGGTAGCTACTTACGTTAGTGTGTGCTTCCGTCAACTGACTGACAACACAGGGTAAAAGCCCCTTTATATAGACTAGTTTGATGGTGATGACATACACGGAATTTCCCACGGAATTCCCCTGACGTACATCTCTATACATGTTGTGTGTTTATAAATAGGTCAGACAGCTGTGCGTGACGCAGCTGCGTGTATAGACATGTCAGTGTGGATACCCTACGGAGTCAAAGGATTAGGGGAATTCCCCACTGAGTTCATATATGGTCAATGCACTATCTGCTGTTGCGGTGACCTGTATATGAACTCACGTACGCGTACGTTCCGGCAGGTGTCATTTTAGCTATAAGGAGGGGTTTCCCATGTAGCTAAAATGAGGGAAAACAAAATTCATGTCACAGAAAACAAATATAACTAACTACTAACGTGGTCAAGTAGTGCACACGTTTCACTAACCGAACATGAATTTTAAGTGACTGACGAAGATAACTCTATTCTCGAAAGGTAGCATCAAAGGATCGTACTGTCACAGTAGTCTTTCCACTCCACTGCGGGTTCAGGGCAGGATGCGGGGATTAGGGGTACGTCTCGCCATGGCAAATCAACACTTTACACAAAACAGCTTACATAACGTACACAAAATTCAAACAGCTATAAGATATTAACGATGTGTGGAGTTTGCTTTCTCAAATGACGTATGATGTGGCCGAATGTAAGGTGGTACATTAAACTCCTTAAGTAAGGCCCTTTTTGTGGATTCGCCGCTCGCCTATATGGCCGGTATGAGTCTAGAGTGCTCGGCTCCCTGAGCTCGGTTATACTACGTCGTAGCCGTAGCTCTACCTCACAGAACGGACTTGCGTGCGTGCAGACTGACGCCAGAGTACCCAACGGGTCCCTTCGTTATTGACATGTAGTCTTTGGTCCGGGCAAACTTTGCAGCCACCTAAGTCTGTGTACTGTGATTTGTGTTCGTCCACTTTGTTTCCCTCCATCGTGGTGTAGGGTAACGTAGTGAACAGAACATGTACACAGAGGTCCATACAGCATCGTACCTATGGTGCATTAGCTACGATGACAGTAGCTCATGGTTACTGGAAAATGCCAAGAGTAGCCCAGCCTGAACATTCTTACGTAAACGTTTTTCTTTTTCTGAAGTATACCACAGCATAGACCCTGGAGCGAGAATCTCCTCAAAGAAAATACATTCTCACTCACTCACCCGATAAAACTACGTGGGTGAGGAGCTCATACAAATATACCCGGCTCAAGATATCCCATGAAATACTGACACTAATCTTTGCGACACGAATTCGAAACAAAAACTACGAGACACATTAGGAAAGGCAAGACTAAACAAACAAACGAACAGCGATGATGCGGTAACAACATCTTCAACAAAGCTTTCACAAGTCAAAACATAAGCTTATACATATATATTCTAACAACACTGTTTGGAGAGCAAAGCAATCAAACAAGAACCAAACAAAACCCATAAACTCAAGCGACTGATAAAGGAACAACTCGGGCTCCGAAACGAAAGCGTCAAAAGAATCACAGTGTCTCAGACATAACCGACCCGGCTTCGTTTCGCCATGGCTAATTTCTAACACCAAAAAGCCGACACACAACACAGTGCACAGCATGAATATACTACACTTAAATAGTCACTAAACAATTACACAATCAGACCATACCACAAAACGTTAAACCACACGACTCCCAACATAATTTAATAGCCGATGTGTGCAGCTGCGTTCCCTTATTTTACTTGCAATGTGTCATGTTTTCCTGTGTTTCGCTAAACTGCTAATGAGACTTTTAATTGCAATGTTGCTTTCCAAGTCACCTACCCAACCATTTTAAAGGGGTGATCAAGATGGCCAGAACAGCCAATTTTGACCAATTAGGTTCAAGAATCTGGGAAAAGGTGCTAAGAGTGTGCGATAGATATATTGACGAGATAAACATTGAGAACAGTAGGATTAAAAGAGGTGTGACTGGTCCAACCTGTTCAGTTTCTGTGTGGGGAAAAGTTGAAATGGTGAAACCGACCACTTGACATTTATTTATACCTGAAATCGATATGAAAACAATTTGTTTTTAAAATCAATGGAGGCAAGTGCATACAGTGAAATATTTCAGTCACTTGCGCAATACATCTTGTATCAGAACACCAAATAGGCTGCACTATGTTGTTCTTTCATTTACAGCAAACGAATTATTTGGCTCTGCACCACTGGGTAATAAGGCATTATAAGGCATAGCAAAAGTGTAGAATATGTTATGAATACATTATGATTATGAATATTGTTGATAAAATAAATACTTTTGTTATTATTGTATATTTGCAAAAGGTACCCAACTGCATTTGAATATTAAATGACGATCAGTATTCATGTTTAATTCGCTCAGTTGTAGTACAGACGCTGAGAAATTCCTTCCTTTTGCCTTGCCTTGCCCATTTATTTAATAGTGTCACCCGTTCTTGGTCAAACCCGACTATGGTTGCATACAAGAAACACAGCAAAAACAATTTCTCTCAAAGGGCCTCTGAATCGTAGACACAGCGTTGGCATAGATAGTCTGGGCTACAGTCCAAGGAGCAACACATGACACACACCAGGAAAACGTAATATAACGAAATAATTTAATGAACAAAATAAATTTCAACTAAATGCTCAATCTCGAATACACTCTGTCAACAGACTTTAAAGTATTTCATCACTAGAGGGCGCCGTAACCACTGAGAACCCAACCCTCATCAACAGATACAACTCAAAAATACACGTGTAAATACACCCGGGTAATGCTTATTCTCTGATGTTGAAAATCATAAAACTGAAATTTGATATCAAACAATCATAAATTTCTCCTTGGTACTATACGGATCGACTGATTACAGTACACAGGGTACAGGGTATAAATTACACTCAGAACTTGTAAACTCTATGAAATGAATAATTGAATCGCACTGTCCGTTCAAGTTATTCAAACACAATTTCCAAAGCGCTCGACCTTACAGAAATACTCTACAGTCCTGGCAGTAGCCGCGAGAATTTTTTTCCAGATCTGATAACCGCGACCGATCGTTATTCAGTTCCAGCGACGTTCCCTTGACGATGCTGTGTCACAAGGCAATGACGTCACTTATGGAACATTCCAGATCACACGTGGATACAGATCCGCACAAACGATTATGGCAAGCCAAACGTTGCAATATTCTTGAAAACCTATTTTCTTTTTGCATAATACATTTTCTTTGTGTAGTAAACCATTTTCTTTTTGTAAAAGTCAATTTTCTTTGTGTAAAAATCTATTTTCCTTGCATAAAAACCTATTTTCATTTTGTAAAGTCCATTTCCTTTGTGTAAAAACTTGTTTTTCTTTGTGTAAAAAACATTTTTGTTAAAAAAACATTTTCTTTTTGTAAAACCTATTTTCTTTTTGTACAAACCTATTTTCTTATTGCAAAACCTCCATTCATGTTGCAAAACGTATTTTCTTGTTGCACAACCTTCATTCATGTTGCATGCAGAGCCTATGCTTGTATTCCAAAACGGCCATTCGTATTGTTCACATAACCTTCGAATAAAGATGGCGCTCAAGTGAAATGTGCTCTGGTCAAAGGTTATTTGCAGATGCCACGAGTAGATGAGCCCACCAGTCGCTTAGAATCTTTGTTTTTGACTTTTAAATAAATATTTTTCAACTTATTGAGTAATTAATTGTACCCTATTCGTATTATCTGTTTTAATCTACGTTGCGGATATAGTTTTGACCAGGTCACAAGATCGAGGGACACCGGTTTGGAGAATGACGCGTACGGTCACTCCCACCTACAGTAGACTTGCTTCATCCACGGTCTTTTGTGGAGGGACCGTGCTTCATCCCACGATCTAAGCGCTTAAGCGCCAGCCTACCTAGCGCGAGGGCAGCGCGACATTGCACATCTATACGATATGGATATGTATCATCTAGTATGGATGCTAGAGTCTAGTATGGACCTTAGAGTCTAGTATAGTTTAATATGACCGCTTAGAACTCGTTACATAATACGATTCACGATTAATATCGATACTATCCGATACTATCATCTAGTATCGTCTGAGTATTCAAACTGGACGATACTTTATGACGACTTTGACTGGGTCCTGATTTATCACGGATTTTTGAATTCTGGCATACTAGAATAATAAAATACTAAAGAAAAAGATGGGTCACCATGCTTGACTTTTAACAAATGTACGATGAAAAGTAATTGTTTTCATGAATTCGCGTAAAAGCACCATATAAAACCATTCATTGCAAGTTCGTGCTGTGAATGAAAGTTTCACAATCTCATCGTACAATGACAAAAATGAAGACTCTAATTTAAATGAAAGATGTGTGACTAAATGGAATCATTTTTACCAAATTTGCCATTATCACATCCAAAATTTCAGAGATGAAATCGTTAATTTGATATACTATTTTAACCTTTCAGTTTTGTTGATTTCATACAACTGTTTTAAGTAGCATCTACAAGTCGTACATGTCTGATAATTTTGAAAAAAAATCGGTCACTGGGTAGGTCCCTGTGCTCAGTTTTTTCGTAATTTGGCAAACTGTAGCCAGGAATTCACAATTTGCCTACTCTCTCTTGTGTGCTCTTCAGAAGGTGTCATTGACCTGGCCAGTGTTAGAGTAACTCAAGTCAGCCTAGATTGCTAAATCTAAAAGTCCACTAATGCATTCAAAAATGAATCAATTTACACTTGCCATACACTTGCTCATGAACTGTCTCATACAGAAAACTCTGGATCTAACACACTTGACATATAACAGTCTCGTCATCCAGACAGTTTTTTCAAAGTTCTCAACTTTTGAAGAGGACGGGAAATGTTCAGTTCTTACCCGATTCTCTGAAACTATCGTCGGCAAAGGCCATAACACTTCAACGGTACATGCACGAGAGGTAGAATCTCTGGTCCATCGATTTAGGGACTGGTCAGTTTCTTCGGCCTGGGGGGCGGTGGATTCATGGGGGTCACCCTGTTTTTGACTTTGGTGATAGGGGGTCACCATGTTTTTGAAATGCCAAATAGGAGGGTCAGTGTGTTTTTGAATTTCGACACAGGCTCACCATTGCCTAAAATGCATCGTGTCAGCCACAAATTTCATCCAGTTTCATTTTTCGGCGCGCCCTTCGGGCGCATAACTTTAATAATCAGACATATTTTTCAGCACGCCCAACTTTAACATATCAGGCATACATAATTCAGAGATATATGTATGTTCAATATTTTCAGCGTGCTCTTCGAGCGCATTACTTTAATATATCAGACGTTTTTCAGCACACCCTCCTGTGCATTACTTTAATATACAAGCAAATATATCAGAGATATCAGGATGTTTCATATTTTTCTCCGCGCCCTTCGGGCGCCATACTTTAATATATCAGAGATATATGCCAGAGATATCTTGATGTTTGCTAAGTGAAAGTGCACTATTATGAAATGTGGATTTCATATGAAAGCATGACAAATTCCTGATACTTTTCTGTTTTCTCTATGGGAATTCAGTATGAGAAAGCAACATGCACAAATATCAATGTTACAAGAAAAGGTCATCTCAGACTCTGCACACATCAGATTTGGCTAAAATGCCTCTCTATGGCTCCTCAGGAGATTTAATTGGATGGCTGGCAAGTCTTAACACCCATCAAAATTTTGATTTACTGCTTTTTCCTGTTTGCTATTAATGATTGACATCCATTTCTGTACAACAGTTCAGGACATCTGGTGAAGCATAGAAAGTGTGAAATCATCCACAGCTCATTCAAAATGTACTGTATTCAAACTTTAAGATTGACACTTTGAAATTCCTATCTTACAACTGACATGCCAACAATTTCATTAAAGCACTTAATGACTGTTAAAATATAAATGTATGTAAAATATTATATATATATATATATATATATATATATATATATATATATATATATATAATATATATATATATATATATATTACAGTATTATATTATTACATATTACGGTTGTCGCATGCGGGGGGGGGGGTCACCCTGTTTTCAAAATTTGGAATAGGGGGGTCACCCTGTTTTCAAAATTTGGAATAGGGGGGGTCAGCCACTTTTTGACGTCGGCAAAAATAATCCACCGGGTCCCCCCCCCCGGATCGAAGAAACTGACCAGTCCCTTGGGTGACTTTGGTGTCACTTTCGATGTCTACGCACTTCGGTGTCGACCATGTACTTCGCTATTGAAACCCAACTCAACTCACAAAAAGAAAAGAACCCTTAGCTTACTGATAATTACCAACGTGGCATTAGGCACAAACTCTCTCTTATCATGACTAAGAAAAACTCAATAAAACCTGTTACTGTTGCCCACTAGTCCAAGCACTCTGCAAGGAATCTATTTGAAAGCACATACTATAATATTAATACGCAGTAGTTACGGCATCATGTCAATTTTGTCTCGTGTATTAGCTTACACGGAATATCCATGACAGTCTCATGAGGGCGCCAAACTGACATATTCCAAGTAACTAAATTTTGAAACGGCCGCACTAGCAACATGATATACCAAACTGTCTCAACGTTGAAAGTCCATAAGTAATCTTTGAAGGTTTGAATGAGAAATATGCCATCATGTTAGCAATTCCGCCAGGACTTACATCAGACTGTCTTGCCAACGACAGCTCGAGATCAGACTGAAAGGAATTACAGTTACCCTAAGCTACATTTGCACTTACATGTAACTACACTCCGAACTTGCTTTCAATTTAAATTGATTTATCAATTTTTCGCTGAAATTTTGTAATACAATGGCAAGAGTTCAACTGACTTCATCAACTCTTCATGAACCTTTTCTATACCGATGAGCATTGCGCCGACACATCCTCTTTTCACCGAAATGTCTGCTAAAGAATAACACATGAAAAAAATGAGACTCTAGTTTTTACTCGTTTTGCGCTTATTCTCCTCTACTGAGCAGTTCAGAAGCTCTCCTGTCCTCACTAATGTCTTGTACGTATATATCTTATGGCGTCAGATTAACGGGCTACTACCCAGCAAGTTTTAAGATCACTCTTCACGTGATACCCTCGCACCAATCAGCGCAATTGAAGCCTAGCAGCCGCCTGGCAAATACACAGCACGTACATATCCATTGTTCCACCTATTTTAATAATGATCATCTTTAATTTTGGCTACGGCTAAACATTTCTGTACTCATTTACCATTTATATAAGTGTATTCCAAATATTCATTGTAGCATCCAAAAACGGAATATGTATATCCTACAGGCTATTTATTGTTGGCGAAAATAAAGTAATATGATTGGTTGAGACATAATTTCAAAAAATGGCTGAAAGTAGCAGTTCTTAATTGCAATGCAGCACTGATAATTCCAGGTGCTGAGAAGATATTACAGCGCCTGGTATTCGTGTGTATCACCAGGAAAAAAAGGAAACCGGCACAGTGTAGTATCTTCCTGGCAGCTCAAAGCTTAGGAAGCTCTAATTATTTCTTTTACAGTTATTTAGAAGATTAATAGTGAAAGTAAATCAACAAAAAGAAACTGATTTTGTTCTTCAACTGTGTTACCAAATAACAACACTAACAACAAATATCAAACATCAAGATAACTCTTTTCCCTGTGATACCGACCACATGAGATTTACACCTATACTCGATATGAAAGACTTATAAGTGAAAACAATTTGTTTTTAAAGTTAATAAAGGTCAGTGCTTGCAGTGAAATAGTTCAGTCACTTGCGCAATATATCTTGTATCTCAACACCAAATTACCTGCACAATGTTGTTCTTTCATTTTCAGCAAACGAAGTAATTTGCTCTGCACCACTGGGTAATAAGGCATTATTAGGCATAGCAAAAGTGTAAAAAAAAATCATCAATAAATTTATGATCTTATTTCTTCTCTACTGAATAGTTCAGAAGCTCTCGTGTCCTCTAACGTCTAGTACATATATGTCATGACGTCAGCGTGTTTGAGGTGATCACATGCTTTTGAAATTTCAAGAACATTCTTCAAATGCAACCGTCACACCAATCAATGCATAAAGCCCAGCAGTGGCCTTGCAAGTACACAGCACATACATTTCTTTTGTTCCCGATGATCATCTCTAAAAGTGGCTAGGCCTGACATTTCCGCACCAATGTACCATTTAAATAAGTGTATTCAGTATATTCTTTGTAGCATCACAAACGGAATATTTATATCATACCGGTTATATGTTGTTAGTGCAAGTACAGTGATATAATTGGTCGAGACATAATTTCCAAAAATGACTGAAAGTAGCAGTGCTTTATCGCGATGCAGCACTGTTGATTTCAGGTGCTGAGACGATATTACAGCGCCCGGTATCCGTGTGTAAAACAAAGGAAATAATGGACACCGACGCTGTGTAGTATCTTCCTGTCAGCTCAAAACCTTGGAAGCTCTAATTATTTTGTTTTACAGTTATTTAGAAGATTAATAGTAAAATTAATGAACAAAAAAGAAAATACTGGTGTTCTTAAATTGTATTACCAAACAACAACACTAACAACAATATTAAACACCCAGATTACTCTTTTCCCTCTGATAACAACCACTTGAGATTTTATACCTGAACTCGGTGCAAGACGTTTGGTGAAAATAATTAGTTTTTAAAGTAAATTGAGGTAAGTGCATGCATTGAAATAGTTCAGTCACTTGCGCAATACATCTTGTATCTCAACATCAAATTACCTGCACAATTTTATTCTTTTATTTTCAGCAAACGAAGTAATTGGATCTCCACCACTGGGTAATAAGACATTATTACGCATAGCAAATGTATAAAAAATGATGTTATCCGTAAATTTATGATTGTCAATATAGTTGAGAGAAATATACTTATTTCTGTAATTATTGTATAACTTGAATTATGAATGACGATCAGTATTCATGCCAAATTCACGCAGTTGTAGTACAGATGCTGAGACCTTCTTGCCTTGCCTTGCCTTGCCTGCTCATTTAATAGCAACACGCCAAAACTCCCTCAACGTTGAAAGTCGATAATTAATCTTTGAAGATTTGAATAAGAAATCTGTCGCGAGGTCAGCAACGTTGCTTAGACTTACATCAGACTGACTTGTCAACGATTGCTAGAGATTACACTGAAAACGAATTAAAGTTATCGTATCCTAAGCTACATGTGCAAATACATGTCACCAATTTCAATTTTCGGCGAAATTTGGCAATACAATAGCAACGGTTCAACTGTTCTACATCACTTCTTCATGATCCTTTTCTATACTGATGCGCATTTCACCGACACATGCACTTTTTTCACCCACATGTCTCCTAATGAATTATACATGATAAATTGATCGAACATTTTTACTCCTTTTGCGGTGGAATGAAAATTAGCCAGCACGTGTACATATCGGGTTATTGGTATGACTTATGTGATCGAGAGCTGTCTTAATACAAAACCTGTTCTTCTTGAAGATAGCCAATTTCCTCTTACATTTTGACAATCGTGAAAGAAAGAGTGACTTACCTGAATTTAAAAGGGTAACTTAGGGATCAAAGAAATGCTGGGCCTTATCCTTCTCTACTGAGCAGTTCAGAAGCTCTCGTGTCCTCACTAATGTCTTGTACGTTTATATGTAATGACGTTAAATTAACAGGCCTATAACCGGGCAAGTTGGGGGTGATCACATGCTTTCGAAATTTCTCGAACACTCTTCATGTGATACCCTACCACCAATCAGTGCATTTGAAGCTCCCCTGCCCTCACATACGTGTAGTAAGTATATATGTCATGACGTCAGATTATTAGGCCCATTACCCAACACTTTTGAGGTGATAACATGCTTTCGAAATTTCTCGAACACTCTTCACGTGATTCCCTTGCACCAATCAGTGGATTCGAAGCCTAACAGCCGTCTGGTAAATACACAGCACATGCATATCCTTTGTCCTTCATGAGAGCTAAATGTGGCTACGGTAGTGTATTCTAAATATTCTGTGCTCCAGCATTTTCCTTGTAGCATCACAAAACGGAAAATGTATATCATATCGGTTATATAATATTGGCGCAAATTCATTGGTCGAGAACTAATTTTAAAAATGGACTTAAAGAAGCCGTGCTTTATCGCGATGCAGCACTGTTAATTTCAGTTGCCGAGAGGATATATATTGCAGCGCTCGATATCCGTGTGTATTTAATAGAGGAAACAATGGACAGCGGCAGTGTGTTGTATCTTCTTGGCAGCTCAAAGCCTTGGAAGTTCTAATTATTTTCTTTTGTAAAAACAATTTCGTTTTAAAGTAAATCGAGGTAAGTGCATGCATTGAAATAGTTAAGTCACTCACGCAATATTCATTATTATGATAATGCTCATTATGGACATTCATTTCCATGGGCAAATATCAAACTTTTTGACCTTATTCATCTCTACTGAGCAGTTCAGAAGCTCCCGTGTCCTAACTAATGTCTTGTACTTGTACATGCCAAAGTCAGATAAAGGGCTGTTACCCAACAAATTTGAGGTGATCACATGCTTTCGAAATTTCTCGAACACTCTTCACGTGATACCCTCGCATCAATCGGTGCATTTGAAGCTCTCGTGACGTGTCCTCCTCTAGTACGTATACATGTTATGGCGTCAGATTTACAGGCCTATCACCCAGCACGTTTGAGGTGATCACATGCTTTCGAAATTTCTCGAACACTCTTCACGTGATTCCCTCCCACCGATCAGTACATTTAAAGCCTAACAGCCGTCTTGGCAAATACACAGCATATACATATCCTTTGTTCCTTCGTGTTAGCTAACTGTGGCTACGGTAGTGTATTCTAAAATTCTTTGCTCCAGCATTTTCTTGTAGTATCACAAACGGAATATGTATATCGTATCGGTTATATTATTGGCGCAACTATGATTGGTCGAGACCTAATTTCAAAAAGTGGCTGAAACTAGCCGTGCTTTATCGCGATGTAGCACTGTTAATATCAGGTGCCGAGAGGGTATTACAGCGCTCAATATTCCTTTGTATTTAATAAAGGAAACAATGGACATCTGCACTGTATAGTATCTTCTTGGCAGCTCTAAGTCTTGGAAGCTGCTATTACATTCTTTTGCGAAAACAATTTGTTTTTAAACTAAATCGAGGTTAATGCATGCATTGAAATAGTTAAGTCACTTGCGAAACACTCATTATTATGATTATACTCATAATGGACATTCTTTTAGGTGACTGAGTGAACACCGTGCTTTAGGGTGCGCAGCAAATATGACCGACCAACCTGCCCTCAAGTTTAAATCATGGAGGCTAGCCAAGCAAGCTGTCTTATATCCACCCTCACTGCCTGACACGCAAGTCTTACAATGAGCTTAATCCTATGTATATACTTTCAACGCGGTTGCAGTCAAGGACAATGTCTACGAAGGCATGATTACCCACATTTTGCAATCATAACATCATAGCCAGACAGCTCTGTACATTACCGCATACACTTTGTTACAATGTGTTTAAGGATTCATTTACTTACCAACAAAACACCATCAAGTTTTATTCTTTTGATTTCTATTATTAAGGGATAGTTTTTCTGAAAATTTAAGTTATTCCACCTCTTTTTGATGGATTTAGTCGATTAAATTTATTTGAGTTGCAGCCCTAAAACTGCTTTTATATATATTAAGGGAGCATTCAGTTATTACAGCAGGGGTAGGGCCAGAAAAATCCAGTGGGCACCCTAAATTTGAAAACTGCAAAGGGAGAGGGGGTCATGTATTTTTCAAACAGCTCAGAGGGGGGTCCCTTAATCAACATAAGTATCCGTCCCGTCAAAAAGCAGTTTCTGTGTTCAGAAATATTCTGGAAGATAAAAATAATTCGCTGCATGATTTCATTCTCTGAAGTCATTTAACTGTAAATCTAAACAAAGGTATAATTATCCGTTACATAAACATCTTGATCTGGGAGACTCTGAGGCTTAATTGTACTATTGTAAATGGAGTTCAGTGAGAGCAATGAACATTTCTTATTACTTACATATTAGAGATATAACAAGTTTTGTCAGGGAAATTATTTAACAGTTACCTGTAGACACCTAGTACCATGAAAATTGGAATTATACTTTTATGTGAAATTCCAATATCATAATTTTTGTCAACATCTAAACTTTCAAATACCCTATTTGAATCAAGTACATTTGTATCAATTACCAAATACCTATAAAAGCACAAATTAATTTAGTTTTATAGCATTGTTAAAAAAATATTCATAGTTTTTTCATAGACTCCAATGTATAGTTAATCAACATTTCGGTGAAATTCCAAAATCCAATTTCTAGCGAACAGTCCATTTGTTACCACCTAGTCTAATCAAGTACATTAATATTAATAATCGACAGTACATAAATACACCGATTTACCTATTTTTGTATTGGATAAAATTATAATAGTTTCCTCATAAACTCCAATGTATAGTGGATGAACATTTTCAGTGAAATTCCAAAACAAATTTCTTGTACATATATATACACTGGTAACCACCATATTCTAATTAAGTACAATTATGTTAATTATCCAACATCTGTAGATGCACAAGTAAAGCAAGTTTTCCATTGGAATCAAATTATTCACAAGTTTATCATCAACTCCCATGTATAGTGGATGAACATTTTTGGTGAAATTCTAACGTCAATTTTTTGTCCACATACCAGTTGTAACAACCCTATTCCAATTATGTACATTTATGCCAATTACCAAATATTTTTTTCTCATAGACTACCATATATAGTGAATCAACATTTTCAACTGCTGATTATCATTTTAACACGATTGGAAATATTTGGGATAATAGGATATTGAAGTAATATTGGTTTATTCAGTAAATTTAAGCTCATCTACTCTTCTGTTTTTGCAATTCACATATTTTTAAGGGTAATCTGTAATATTGTAACTTTCAGCTATAGGGTACCCGACACTTTTGATAAATTTGCACAATAAATAGATTTCTACCATTTCAAAATGACAGATCCTATTGTTTTCTTTGAAATTGTCATTATTGTTTTGTCCATTCCCCAAGTTTTGGTAATTTGAGAAAATAGAGGGTCATGTCCAAGGTGGCCCTGAAAAATAGAGGGTCATGTCCAAGGTGGCCCTGAAAATAGAGGGTCATGTCCAAGGTGGCCCTGAAAAATAGAGGGTCATGTCCAAGGTGGCCCTGAAAAATAGAGGGTCATGTCCAAGGTGGCCCTGAAAAATAGAGGGTCATGTCCAAGGTGGCCCTGAAAAATAGAGGGTCATGTCCAAGGTGGCCCTGAAAAATAGAGGGTCATGTCCAAGGTGGCCTTGAAAAATAGAGGGTCATGTTCAAGGTGGCCTTGAAAAATAGAGGGTCATGTCCAAGGTGGCCTTGAAAATATAAGGTAGTGTTGTCATGAACAATTTTTAGACATTTTCAACTTTTCAATTTCAAACTATCTTTTTAATACAAATATTTCACCAGCTACTTGAACTCCTTGTATTTTTAAGTAGATAGAATAAAAAATACAATTTTAACTATTTTACTTTGCCTTATTGAGGTACTAACTTCAAAAGTATGAAATACCTTAGTTTCCTGAACATCTACCACACAATGAAAATGACAGTTTAGCAAAATAGCAGAGTTTACAATGTACTATCAGCAGTCAAACAAAGTAGTGGTTAAAACTGTTCGAAAAATCGCAATTTGACAACCGTGATATATCAAAAACAGGTAAAGGATCAAAATTTGTAAGATTTAAAACATTCTGCAGAATTATATGATAAATACAGTTTGCAAAATTTTTGTTTATTTCACTGTATTTACATTTGCAAAAAAAGCAAATTTGACTAGATTTAGTAAAAAGCAGTTAACTTAACTTTGTTGCCAAGTAGATTGAACAAAATTAAGAAATTTACCTTAGTCTGTAGCAACAAATTATGGTCTGGTGCCTTATTTTTCAATAATTTTTGACAAACTTTTCAAAATCCTATAAACCCAAAATATTTCCAATCGTGTTCAATTAAATCCAAATATCAAAATTTTGTACATACACGCTTGCGCAAAAATATTGCGATCCACCTGTAATTTCTGTCCGATCCCTTTAGGGAGTAATTTCAAAATTATAGCAAGTCAGAAGGGGAAATTTGAACATTAACACCTGTGAGTTTGTAAGGAGGGTCAATCTATCGCCCCCTCCCCCCCCCAAAACAAAAGAGGTGTTTGTGTGTGCAGCTTTACTCAAACAATTGGGGGGTCATGAAATTTTTGTCATCTTAAAAGGGGGTCATAAATTTTTTGTGCAATGGGTAGGGGGTTCACTTATTTTGACTGATGCGCAGGAAGAATTTGCCGGCCAGTCCCTGGCCATAATAACTGGACGCTCCCTTACGCTGGGCGTTCAGGAAGTTGGAAAGAGAATAGAAGCAATATTTACTGCAGCGGTATTATCGATAACATCCAATTGGGAAAAGTAAAGTTTCCTACATTTCATTGTCAACAGACAGAGATCGGGCTTTGAATATCCGAGATGAAAACAATATATAAGAATCCGATTTTAAAGGTAGTTGGAAAGGGTAGGGTGGCGGTTAAAATTTGAGAAAACAAGGACATTTATTAGCATGTTAATTTAAAAACATTTAATTCATGAAAAAATAAAAGGTCACGAAGTAAGAATACATGAAAAACTGCACAGAAATATTTCAAGAAATACGTTATTTTCACTTTTGCCTAGGAGTCTGAGTGTACACTCTGTCAGCCCATAAAGGTCATGACTGTTGTTTTCGCTGAGGGAGACTTCCTCAATCTGTCTCGTTTAACCACTATCAAACATATATTAGGTCGTAAACACTCGGAAGTCAACAACATGATGAGTTCCAAGAACTACAAATTGAAGGCAGGGTTTTCTCAGAGAGGGTAAGTAAGCCAGTTTTTTACTTCTGTGAAATTGCTTCAATGATATTCGGTTGCGGCTGGTGACCTCAAACTGAATGGGATTGCCAAGTTTCTTTGGGCCGCTAATAAAAATGTTAGTCGTAATCGACATTATTACATGCAGTCAAAGCGATAGTTTTATTGTCGTCCAACAAGATTTTCAATTTCGTATCGGCTTTTACCCTACCGTTCGCATTGTTTCTGACCCATACAATTATGGGATCTCTAATGACAGTATACCTCCGTTTGATTATAGATCTTGTGTCATCCACAATGCTGTTTGTACATAATGAGGTCACCTCTCTGGTAATTAGTTATGTAATGATGTATGGAGCCTCATTTGCTGATGTTACTCTATAATTTGATCACGAGGTTTTATTGGGACATCGATTGAGACAAAATTCTTAGTATTAATCATAACGTAAGGCCCATCGTTTCATACTAGTCCGGGATTTTAGTACCTCGATCTTCACATTGCCGTGCCCAACTTCCTCAACCAATGTTTGATTTTCTACGGTTACGAATCCATCACAAACAAATACATACATTTTATTCTGCCTTATGCATTTTTAAATCGACTATGTCCATTGACAGTTATTTTAGGTCTCATATTCAACTCCAAAATCACTTCCTAGGGTGTCTGTAAGAACAGCAGCTGTACGTTGAATAACGATTGTTTTGAAAATAGGGCGAAAACAAGCCGTAAGGATTCTTAATTCTATGTTTAGGACGTACCATTATGTTTATTTATATGGAAATTAACAAACAAGCACCAATCCTTGATAACGCATCGAGTAACTCTAACACATGCAAGCGATGCAATCTTTGTCTTTCAGAAAAGTTGCACATTAAATGCTGACAAATCTACGCTGTTAAATAAATGTTCTGAGCTAACTTGGTTTCAAATGTCGCCACCAAAACAAATATTATTCATCAAATGTTAACACCACCTACAAATACAAGTATTTAGATACATATATATATATATATATATATATATATATATATAATATATATATATATATAGATAGATTGATAGATTGATAGATAGATAGATAGATAGATAGATAGATAGATAGATAGATAGATAGATAGATAGATAGATAGATAGATAGATAGATAGATAGATAGAGAGATAGATTGATAGATAGATAGATATACATACATATACACATATATATAGTGCTCACGCAAGCATTTTTCTTTTCGTCAAAGAAACTTTATTTAATATGCAAATGAGTTGTTTATTAACTTGACTCTGCTTGATGCTTTATGGGACGATTAGATATCTATCAGATCAACATATGTAGCACGTTTCATTAAATTTAATGCTGTAATTTTGGAGTATTTTTCAGTACAATTAGATATCTATCAGATCAATATATGTAGCACGTTTCATCAAATTTAATGCTGTAATTTTGAAGTTATATCACTTACTATAAACTTCATTAAATATGCAAATGAGCCCTTAATTAAGTTGACACTGCTTAATGCTTTATATATGCACAATTAGATATTTATAAGTTCAATATCTCTAGCAGTTTTCACCAAATTTGATGCCGTAATTTCATGTGTTATATATTAATTTTAGAGTTATATACTTAGTTACATAGTCCATCAAATGTGTGTGAATGAATCCTTGATTTAACTTCACACTACTAAATGATTTAAAACAGTCAGATATCTGTCGAGTCAGTATCTGCTGCAGATTTCATCAAATTTGGTGCATTTATTTCGGTGTTATATGACAAATTACAAAATTTCATAAAATATGCAAAAGAGCTATTTATTAACTTTTACACTGCCAAATGCTTTTCAGTACAATTAGATGTCTATCAGATCAACGTATGTAGCACGTTCCATCAAATTTAATGCTGTAATTTTGGAGTATTTTGCAGTACAATTAGATATCTATCAGATAAACATATGCAGCACGTTTCATGAAATTTAATGCTGTAATTTTGAAGTAATATCACTTATTATAAAGTTCATTAAATAAGCAAATGAACCCTTAATTAAACTGACACTACTCAATGTTTCACTCTACAATTAGATATATCATATCGATATCTGTAGCAAGTTTCACCCTATTTGGTACCGTAATTTCAGATTTATAAACCTGATTACAAAGTTCATTAAATATGTAAATGAACCCTTTATTAATTCACACTACTAAATACTTTAAAACACAATCAGACATCTGTTGAATCAGTATCTGCAGCAGATTTCATCAAATTTGGTGAAGTTATTTTGGAGTTATATGACTAATTACAAAACTTTATAAGATGTGCAAATGAGCTATTTATTGAATTGACACTGCCCGATGCTTCGAAGTACAATTAGATATATATCACATCAATGTTTGTCGCATGTATCATCAAATTTGGCGCAGAAATTTCAGAGTTATGACACTAGTTGCTAAAGTTCGTTAAATATACAAATGAACAGATAATTGACATGACACTCACAGTATCATCATAATGTTCTGAGTTTGTCATCGGTGAAAAGTTTCATGAAATTTTGCGCAGTATTTTGTGATATATGTCGACACTGTCATTACTGTCTTCATAGGGAAATCATTATACGAAAAAAAATATATTTCATAACTTCATTAATATGCACCAACTCTAACCAAAATCTAATCAGTTCTTGCAAGTAGCATATGGTACCTGTCTACCAAATCTGACTTGAATCTATTCAGGCTTTTTTGAGTTATCGTGTAAACGGACAGACAGACAGACACACACACACTCACACAAACGTAGACATGGACAAACAGACAGATATTGCTATGACATTAGCTCACGTGTGTGAATACATGAGCTGAAAACGGCTAAACATAAAGTGCAAAATACAAACTACCATTCACCAAAAGCAAACAACCAAGATATGAACAATATGATGAGTTACTTTCCCTTACGCATCGTGAAGCTTTACGGCACGGTGGGCAAAACAAGTTTATAAGTTCTCCTCCACACCCCATAGAAACTGTGGCTAGTGCCATGGTGGTCCTACTTTCCTGCTATGTGTGTTGGAGAATTACTCAGGCCGAAGAATGCTGCAAGGGTCGTTTGATAAGTTAAATGCGGGAGCCGAGATGGATGGCCACTTCCACTGCCCCTATGCCGTCATCATGATGTCATTCAGAACCAGCTGTTCTCTGTGGTCAGTGCCTAGGATGGCGACTTTATGATTTTTGCTGGCTGCCCTTGGGTGGTACAGGAGGTATTTGCTTCATGGAATAGCCCCAGACCCGGACCCGCTTGCCAGCAATGTGTCCAATCTTTATGCCCTAATAGTCCACTCCAGCTGGGGCCTTACCATTCATGACCTGCAAAAAGTCTGGTTCGTCGATGACTAGTTCCAGTGATCGAACCTTACCTACATTGCTATGACCTGGTTGAGTAAATGCACTAGTTCAAATGGATAGTCTGTTCCCCGGAGGAGGGTTCCAAGGTCAGACCCCCCCCCCCCAAACGAGCAGAAGCTCTGCATGGCCTTTCCAAAGAACCTCATGGCCTACCTGCGCCAGGACCGAGCTAGGGACGAAGATTTAACCTGATCAATCACATCCTGCATCACAAGGAGGCCATAAATAACCGTTGTGCTGCTTGCAGTATTGAGCGCCTCTGGGCATACCCACTCAAGGATACCAAGCAGTCTAGTGTCAATCGGTTGGACACCACATGGGGCACATCAACGACAACATAAGGTGCCCCTGTCTCGAGTGTCACAGAAAAAGACGGGTACTAGCTCTCAAGGCATGGGGACCCCATCCAGTGGCAGTTGGGTGTCAGGGTGTACTACCAGGAGTTCCTTGCAGACAAAACCCCTTTGGTGGCCCATCCTATAAGTAGTACAGCACAGGCTCATCAGGCTTGGACACTGAGAATCCAAGCCAGTGAACAGTCGAGGACAAGAGGTGATCCATCGCTGGCGACCACCGCCCTTCAGTTAACCAGGCAGGTAGAGGTTACAGACACCAACCCCTGAAGGGAGCTTTTGCTTGTGAAAACAAACTTGATGGTGTGCTTAATCAGAGGGTTTTGTGTCACTGTTCTACCCTTCACGGCCTCAGAAGGCTTTTCACCGATCAACCACGTGGCTTCCAAGTTCAAGGCCACAAGAGGACAACTGCACTCAAGAAGGGATCCTCTTCAGCTTACTGGTGCCTGAAGAGCTGCCCATGGAAAGGTCCTATTCAACGGTTCTACGATCTCTTGTTCTTGATTGATGTTCAGTGCCCACGCCTGACCGAGACATCATGCTTTGCAAGCAGATGAGTCGCTGCGCCCATAAACTTAGGGTCGACCTGAAGCAATGTGGGCCACTCAATGGGAAGCTGCATTTATAGATGCGAGAGAGGGCCTCGGCAACCTCCTTGGCCTCTTTGGTGGTCAGGAGCTGAGCAGCCTTGAAGCAGGAAGCGATTTCGACAACAGTAAGAGCATATTTTAGGTGCGCTTGCCCACCTTATCGTGTGGCAGCAACAGGAGGTCAGCTTGATGTACCTCGTTTGGCGAGTGGAATGTGCCTTGATGCTGGCAAGTAGATCTGCCAAATGTCTTGCCAAAGTAACCATGTCCGGGCCACATATTGAGAGACCTTAGCGACTTCACTGAGTTTATTGATGGCTGCGAACCCTTTCCAGTAGCCATTGGGGCTGTTTTAGATATTAGACAACTTTGCTGTCTGCTTACTGTCGGCCATTGGGAGACTTAATTGCGACATATTCAAGCAGGTAAACTTGCTGTCAAGCACATGCGACTACCCTGAAAAGGATGGTCGGACTGTCTCACACAACCCGTCTGCAAGTGTCTTGCTCTTGATAGACATAGTGAAATACGGCAAGTCCAGCAGCAATTCGATAGCAAGTGGCTTGAAGAAAACATTTCAAAATACAGCAAGTCGTGGCAAATGTCTTCAAAGACAACCATTCAGCTGACTGCAAGTATCTTGCACTTCAGAGACATAGAGAAATATAGCAAGTCAAACAGCTGCAAGTGAAATGTCCCAATCAAAGAGGAAAAACAGCAAGGCTGCTCACAAGGCCTGTCGCAACATATATCAATTCCCTTTTTTTCTGTTTGTTGCTCGGCGTGTAGTACTCTTGAAACTTGGGCTCATCAGCCAGAAGAGAGGCCACTCCCCCATCTCCTGCAAAAAGAGCTGCCCGTCAAAGACGACTCTCTTGCTCGCAGCTTCGAGTTCTTGGCTCTGTGTCTGTCTTTTGCTGTTTCGGATCCATTGCATGTGCTCTATTTATGCCTCTGTCTCAATTGAATTTCTCTGACGCCCTGCTGTGCCTCTTTCTCTCTGCTTTGAAGGCTTCCCCTGGCAAGACAGTTTCTTGGCAAGGAAGTTGCCACCGGTGATGGCGGTCACGTTGAGAATCGCCCTAACAACTGCCGTACCAACCGCCGCTGTCAAGCTTAAGGACTCTGCTCAAGATGGGTTTACCAGGGTCGCCGATCTCTCTCTTTAGTATTTTTCCATGGCCATTGAGTAGAAAACGATCAGCCCTGCCAGAAAAGCCACTTCATACAAAGTGGTGACAAGGGTCTTGGTGGCCACTGTGCCATAAATATGTAAATATAAAAATTGAAAGGCTGCGTCCGTAAATTATTCTATTTTGTAAAGAGAATGCCGTGGATCAGAAGCAAGAGGAGGAGAAGGAGGAGGAGGGCCCCTGTGGTCCGCTGTATGTGCCACGGTAATTTGGCAGAGTTGGTGACGATCATACTTGCATTTTAAGTAGTACAAGCCAAGGGCTGTGAAAGCAACCCGGCCACCCCTAGGAGAACGTAACAATCACTGTTCAAAGTCTGAGAGCGTGCAGCCTCTAGTGCCTCACTAACACCTCTGACAGAGCCACACTGACCGTGTGGGCCACTTTCTCTGCTTTTCTCTGACCTCGGGAGCCTCAATTTGCCAAATCGAATGGTCCACTCGCCCTCCCTGCTGCTGGGATATTACATCTAAAGTATGTCTATTTATTGTGGAATGAGCAGTTTCTATTGTGAAATTAGCAGATTTTTCCTATCCTGTTACATGCTGTAAAATCGATAATGAAATAAGCATATGAAAAAATTTTAGTGGGTCTGTTTGAAGGCCATTGTGAGACCAACGCTTGCATGGGTGCCCAAAATCTGTATGTTTGCCATACGCTGACCTCGCTCACAGAACATTTATTCGGCAATATCAGTGTATTCAACACACGGTCTAGCTAATCAAGAATAAACACTATTGTAGTTTAAACGCAAAAATACTAATATTTGATTGTTACCTATTTTTTCAAATGTCTTGTATTTTCCATTTAAATTGCTAACTTTGCAATATTGTATTTTGTCCGTGCAATCATCTCTTTATATGTACACTTACTTGTTTTATTTTTCTTTCAAAATTAACTATGTTATTTTGTTAGTCACAATTGAAGAATTATTTCAAAATCATGCTGTAAGTTAATGTTCATGTATATTTTATTTTCTGCATCGATCTCACCCTACCAGTAGCAAAGATTGTTCATTAATCATTTCTCCTATCTTTGAAACCTGACATAATCTTCCTTTTGCTCGACAGAAACAGTGTTAAGCGAGTAGAAGTCCACCATGCATTTTGCCATTAGATACTCGTGTCCCACCGCTATGCACCAAACTGTTTGGCGCATCTACTGATTAAGCTGATCCGCAGCGACTTGTATCGTTCATGAAACCCTGAAGACAATTGACCTTCGCCCATCAGCCCTTAAGACTTTAGTCAAGTCAACGTATTTACTTTCAACGAGACAACTCACAATTCAAAGTGAGTATTGTTACAAGTTTCCATTATAATTTTAGTTAAACCTTCAAGTAGCGTTGTCGGCGCCAAAGCGGTTGCCATTGTTTCAAGTGCTTGCACTGATGATACTATATGTACAATTTCAGCTTTTTTCAGATTTGTTTTTGTTCTTGTAAAGAAGAATTCTGCACATTGTCTCATGGTTATTGTAGGTTTCACTGGTGATCTTAGGTTTTTTGCAAAAAAACAACATGGCCGCCAAACCACATGACAATTAGAAATGTTCTTTGCAAACTTCATAGTAATCCTATTGAGGAAGCTATAGATGGAATTTCAAATTACATCGTGCGTCGGTTCTGAAGGAGGAGATTTTTAAAGCATAAATTGGGATTTTCGCAAAGTCTAATATGGTGGCCAAATCACGCGACTGATTAAAATGCCTCTTGCAAGCGTGAAAGTGCTTGTGCAAAGGATGATACGAGGAAAATTCAGTTCAATCTATGTGTCGGTTCTGGAGAGAAGACTTTTAAAGATTAAAATGATATATTTCAAAATCCACGCGGCCAAGGTCACGTGACCGAACGCAGTTTTATTTCCAAATGTTAAAGAACTTATGTCATGCTTGCTTTGTTAGAATTTTCAAAATAACCAGACCTCTAGGTCTGCGCAGGAGAAACAAGTTAAAGTTTTTAGACCTGTTAACGTGAAAATCGTAATAGCTACCATTCCCATGCTTCAAAAGGCCAATACAGTTAAACTTACCTTAATTTTCCCTATCTTTCAATAAATACGTATATATGCAAGGAAAACCAATACGTTTTACTCAGTTGCTACTGATAATACCTCTCCGCATGTGTAGCGATATGAAATCGAGTGATTCTTGAAGAAACTCATTTTCTCCCGAAGGATTTGTTTGACATTTACAGATTCTGTAAGCAAAATTGCGTCGACGAATAGTTGTGCTTCTTTACTGTAAATTATGTGTTTGAATTGAAATAATCGGATTATTGTGTTCGTGAAATATGAATATGCATACACATATATTCATATGCATATATACATATGCAATAAATAGCATAATATAATCATACAATACAATATAAAATACTACAATACATAATATAATAATAATATGCACGGAGCAAAATGAGTGCATCCTTGTAGATGCCAAGGTGTCAATGGTGGTATTTAAAGATTGGTACTCAGAGCAAACCACGTTGTGATTCAAATAAAGGCATGCATTTGAACTAAGGGTACCAACCCTTTTCAGGATCATTATTCCTTTTCTTGTTGTTTTTAATATAGATGTTGGCCTTGAATGCTAGCTCATGTATCTAATTTTCAGACACTATTTATTTGAGTTTATGATAACAAGTCGCTCACTGGTGCCAGGCATTATCGTCAGACACAAATTTCTGCTTTATAACTCGTAGATGCGTTTTAGATACCTGTTACCACGAAATCTACGACTTCAGGTTTACGTAGATTTCCTGCGACCTTGCAAAGTGCTCGGGAATTCTGAAAATCATTCGTCAGTTGATGACATGTCACAAGCAAGCTCTTCACTCGAGACCCCATCTCAAAATATCGGGCCACGTTAAAATGACAACAATATTATATGTGGCGAGCTTGGGTGATCGTTATTACCCATGAAGAGAAAGTTAAGTGTATTTCATTATTTTATATCAGTAATATATGCATGAAATATATTAAATATCAAGAGTGATTGACCGTAAATTATGTCGTCGGCCGTGTTTACTGTTTCCCAATCTGATTAAAATCAGATGTAAAGTACGGCGACGTCTTCCTATGCGTACGCGGTATTCTCTCGCTGTTGCCTCTAACTACAGGCGACAGCGACAGAATACCGCGTACGCATAGGTAGACGTCGCCGTACTCTACATCTGATTTTAATCAGATTGACTGTTTCCCTGCCCGAGGAACAAGTGTCTGTTAGTGTAACCTCGACATGCTAACTGTATGCAAACTTCATTAATTGTATATAACACAACCATTGTCGATAAAATGTGCTTTTTAATTCTGTAAAGTTTATCTGTCGTCGCTCGCTTGTTAATTCTTCTTCTTGTAAGTCATCTGCTGAGCTTATTTTGTAACACAACCTGGCTTGTGAGGTATTATTAGTAGGGCAATTATCTCCTTTAAGATGACATATTGTAATATGCAATGTCCTTCATAGTTTTTCTGAAATATGGTCAAGTTCAAATCGCAAATTACGGCTTATCTTAAATTCTACCATTTTTTGCTACACATAATACAAAAGGCAATTCTTGTATGAAATCTGATTTATTTGTTACAAAAGTATGTCACAAGTATAAAATTAACTTTTAACGGGAAGATGATACAATTTAGTAGCCATTTGGATCATTTTTGGAGGGGGAACCAATATATGTCAAATGTATGTGTTTCGGCAAATTTGCCCTGATACCTGGGTACCCTTCCAAATATGATCCAAAAGGCTATCAAATCATGATATTCCTGTTAAAAGTTAATTATATTTGTGACATACTTTTTTAACAAAAACATAGATTTCATAGATTGCATGCAAGCATTGCCTTGTTGTAAACAAATTTAATAAATTGAAAAATGGTAAAGTTTCAGATTTGCAGTAATTTGCTGTGTAAACCTTGGGGTATGGGGTAAGCTTTGGTCCTATTTCATGAAACCTAAACAAGATATTGCATATTACAATATGTCATTTTAAAAAACTAGTAAATTACCTTTTTATTGATACCTAACAAGCCAGGTTATGTCAAAAATCAAGCTCAGCAGATGACTTATAAGAAGACAGATTTAACAAAAAAGCATACGAGTTGGCAATACTGTGATTTTGCGATACCCTTCAAAATATGACTGTTACAGCTGTAGAGTCCCAATATATTTTCTGTTAAAATTCTATTTCATATTTCTGACTTTCCCCAGTACAATAGCAAATAAAAGATTTCATATGAAGCATTCCCTTATTTGTTATGTCTAGCTAGAAAATTGGTAGAATTTGACGATAGCTACGAAATTAATTTTCGATATAAACTTTGTGGTATGGGGTAAGTTTTCGTCATATTCAATGAAAACTATATATAAGATATGGCATATGATAATATGTCATTTTAAAAACTACTAAATTACCGTTTCAATGGTACCAAATAAACATGGTTATGTAATAAAATAAGCTCAGCAGATGACCTACAATGGGACAAAATTACCAAAAACGCATATGAGTCTGCACTGCTGTGATTTTGCAGTACCCCGCAGAATATGCCGGTTACAGTCATAGAATCCCAATATTGCTTCTGTTAAAAGTCTATTTCATATTTCTGACATGTCCCTGTACCAAATAAAACAGATTTAATAGCAAAAAACGGCCGGATTTTTTGTGTCTAGCTAACAAAATTGTAGAATTTGATTTTAGCTATGACGGCAATTTTCACTGTAAACTTTTGGGTATGGGGTAAGTTTTGGTCATATATCATGAAAACTATACAAGATATTGCATGTTATAATATGTTATTTTAATGATTAGAAATTATCTTTCTAATAATACCTAACAAGTGAGGTTATATTCAAAAACAAGCTCAGCAGATGACTTATAAGAAGACAGATATAACAAAAATGCATGCAAATCTGCAACACTGTGGTTTTGCGGTACCCTTCAAAATATGACTGTTATAGCTGTAGAGTCCCAATATTTTTTCTGTTAAAAGTCGATTTGATATTTCTTACATGTCCCTGTACCACATAAAACAGATTCAATAGCAAAAACGGACAGATTTTATATGTCTAGGTTAAAAAATGGTAGAATTTGATTTTAGCTATGACTGCAATTTTCAATGTAAACTTTGGGGTATGGGGTAAGTTTTGGTCATATATCATGAAAACTATACAAGATATTGCATGTTACAATATGTTATTTTAAAGATTAGTAAATTATCTTTCTAATGATACCTAACAAATGAGGTTATATTCAAAAACAAGCTCAGCAGATGACTTATAGGAAGACAGGTTTAACAAAAATGCATGCAAATCTGCAACACTGTGATTTTGCGGTACCCTTCAAAATATGACTATTACAGCTGTAGAGTCCCAATATTTTTTCTGTTAAAAGTCTATTTCATATTTCTGACATGTCCCTGTATCAAATAAAACAGATTTCATTCAAAGCATTGCATTTTTTATTATGCCAAGCTAAAAATTGGTAGAATTTGAGATTTACTGTAATTTGCAATGTCAAATTTTGGGGTATTGGGTAAGTTTTTGTCATATTTCACAAAAACTGTAGAAGATATTGCATAGTACAATATGTCATCTTACGAAAAATAAATTTTCTTTCTAATGATACCAAACAAGTGAGGTTATGTTAAAAATAAGCTCAGCACATGACTTACAAGAAGACAGATTTGACGAAAATGCATTTGGCTTGGAAAATGGTGATTTTGCGGTACCCTTCAAAACATGACCATAACAGCCATTGCGTCCCTATATTTTTTCTGTTAAAATTCCATTTCGTATTCTAGGGATCCCAAGGCTTCTAAAAAATACAGGTTTGTTATCCTGTGGGGGTGCACGTAGACCCCCTCTAGCCCACGGACTATATATAACACGGGCACATCGACAGGCCCACATTGCGTCACACACAGCCATCCTCCGCGGTCACACAACTATTGTCATATTGAAACATTAGCGTCGATGTAAAATGCTGAAAATCGAAATACCTCCTTGGAATACTTCCAGAAATACACTTCAAGTCTCAACGCTGGCTGAAGTAATAATGTTAATTCTCGCAACAACCAAACAGAAATCACTTTACCAATGAGAAATCAAGATGGTGGTGATCGCCTCAGACTAAACCCCCTAAGGATGCACAGTACACATAATAATAATAAATATAATATTTACCTTAAAAATGCCCCAAATATAGCACTAGCAATGATTCAATCAAGGAATCAAAATGGCATACTTGCAGAATTTATATTTCTGCCAAATTTTTAAAAAGTTACTTAATAAGCAATTTCAAACAGCAGCTGTTTACGGGTAAAAAAACTCAAAATATCACAAAAAATAGCACTTGCAATGATTCAGTCAAAAAATTCAACTAGCATGCAGGAGGCACTGACCATTGGCATGCGGCGCATAAAGTGATCACACTAATTTGGACAATTGTCCAAAGGACTAAAAATCGAGCGCACACAGGAACTCTACGAAAAGAATATTGCCGGTTACAAATTACGGGTTACGTTTTAAATGACTACGTCCGTCAACCTGTCGGTCTGATAATGGTCATCACCTTCACAATCTCCACTCTGCAGACGACCCCGAATTTTCAAGGGAAACAAACCTGGGCGACTTGTTTCTGGACTGATACGACCGAACAACCCGTTAGGGCACTATGTCATCATAGACTCATATTACATTTCTGTCCCGCTGTTCGAAAATCTGTACGTGCATAACGGTGCCGTCATGGAAACCTGCAATATGACTACGTCAGGTTTAGCCGAGGAAACAAATAATGCTACGAATTATGATCCAAAGGTCGTACCACGCGATGATAACTACTAAGAGCGATGGACACGTGGTACTTTCTCAGTGTTTAAAGACTGCAGAATGACCTGTGTCCCTCGACAGACGCAAAGTGTGGTAAAATTTATGACTATGGCAGTCACAGTGCACACAGACAGAATGGACAGCAACTGATGATGAGTCGAAATTTATATAAAAGTACTGGTGCTTTTGAATTGTACATCCGTGTTGTACATCCAGTACTTTCGATATGTGCACTTGACCGATCAACAGCGACCTTACTACACATTAGGCCAAGCATCGCCACGGTGGCACAGAGCTGTGTTTCAACACAAGCTGAACAATGTACTAATGAACGCTTTCCATAACAGGACATCAGTTCATGGATATGGCAAGAGTGGATTGGGATACAGACGCCAGCTCATGCTTTCCACTCAAGTTGCAAAACAGCTGATCTGTAATTTCTCCATCAGACCATGTCCACAAGAGCAACTAGTCCGGCGGCACTGCGTCTCATCACTACTTGTGTTGGAAGAGTTGCCAATCGAATTGAGCGCCGTCCGGAATGAAGACGTGGAAGCGTGATGTGTAGACTTGCAGGATTGATAGTAGGCTATGGAACTCGTCTGAATTGCGTTCATGAGACTGACGACTGATACCTAGGCTGCCATTAACCACTGTGTCATCCAGGGTACAGAGATTGCGTGCTTGCGAGAACACAATTTGTGATCATCTCTGGCAGAATATGGTAGAACTAGACGATGAAATGACTGCATATTTGCCTGCATTATGGCCCTTTATATTTCACAGTTTATAGTTACAGTAAATAAAATAAATATTAACCCTAAAACTACAAGTGAATAGCATGTGCTTTCGTGCATGGCTGTTTGAAATGCGCATTCGAGTCTAACATTTTTGCGGTTTGGAAACGATCAAGATTACTTCAATGATTGCATTGGACGATCGCAAGACGTAGTCACAACATGAGCAGTTCCTGTTTTGGCCGAGAGCGAATCACGGTGCGATGAGGAATATATCTGGGTAGCTAACGGTTTATTTCTCCTGGGATCCGCCAAACTATGAAAGCCAGTAAGGGACATTTTTTGTGAGGAAAAAAATATTATCTCGTGCGCACGAGATACTATCTTGTGCGCACCTGAAAGTATCAGGTGCGCACCAGATAGTATATCGTGCGCACCAGATACTTTCTCGTGGCCACGAGATAGTTTCTCGTGCGCACGTGATAGTATCTGGTGCGCACGTGATAGTATCTTGTGGCCACGAGATAGTATCTGGTGCGCACGAGATAGTTAGTTTCTAGTGCACACGAGATACTATCTGGTGCGCACCAGATAGTATCTCGTGGCCACGAGAAACTATCTTGTGGCCACGAGATACTATCACGTGCGCACCAGATACTATCACGTGCGCACGAGAAACTATCTCGTGGCCACGAAAAAGTATCTGGTGCGCACCAGATACTATCTGGTGCGCACCAGATACTTTCACGTGCGCACAAGATAGTATCTCATACGCACGAGATAATAAAGAGGTTCGGATCATGACCATTGCATGAAGTAAACCTAATTGGAGTGGGCTGCCAAAGGCGTCTGCCCGTTTAGAGGGTCATTGGTAATACATAATGTATATTATTGTAGTGGGCCGCCGAAGGCGGCCCGCCGGTAAAGAGGGTCGATCATGGCCATGGCATCAAGTGAACTTTATTGTTGGTTATTTTGTTTATGAAAATGTGGTGACCCCCCCCCCCTTTCCTACGGTGAAAAAGCGATGACCCCCCCCCCCTTTGCAGATTCCAAAATTACGATGACCCCCCCCCCTGGATTTTGCCGCCCCCCCCCGGCCGTAAAAACTGAACGGTGACTAAGCTCTTTGCAGTGTAATATTGTTTTTGTGAAAAACTCCACTTCTGGCAGAGTCAGGCGGTTGTGATCGTGGCGAAATAGTCCGAACCCGGGACATCGTACATGGGACGCCCTGTCTCGTCATCGTGAGTACCTTTTCCTGTTTATGGTAGTCGCGAATAACAACGATGGCATAGACAGTAAATTTATTATCGTAATGCTGATCTGCAGAACCTACCATATATATCTCGGTTTCGATTCTGGTAGACAAACCTTAGTGACATTCTGCAACCTGTAAATTTCGATTAACAATCTGCACATGTGAAACTTCGTATGGGGCAAATTTCAGACACGGCTACTCGGATGATGGACGAAGATCCTAACTGGTTGCGAAATATCCTGTAGTTGTCCTAGCAATGTTTTTGTGCGTTTTATATATATTGCACATTTGCTGCTGTCTTTCAGGAGTATAATAACAACATTTAATAGTCGGGTGACGTCTTTTTACCATTTACACTGCTGTTACAGTCACCATAGTTGCAGGCAAACTTGATGAGGGCAAACTCGACCCGATCCGGCGTACAATATCGCCCTATCTCAAGATCATGAATGGCTTTACTTATCAGTTAACACCAGCCGTGGAAAAAGACCAGTGGCCAGTGATAAATTCTTGATCGTAATGATGATCTACATTGACAACCAGTGATATTTAAGTACCTTTTAACCTTTCAATTGGGTTGCTTACTTGTCGGGAGAAAATCAACATAGGGCAGACATCTCACGTAATTTTAGGTGTTGGTTTCCTGTACGTGGGTGTACTTTTTCACAGTTTTAATGACGTTTTCAAAAGGATTTAAAGAGTTAACAGTCCGGCGTCGAACTGAATTTACACTCAGTCTGGTGTAGATTAGTAATGATAACGCGAGGTCACTAGAAGCCAGAATACCATGTATATACTGACGCTGTACATGTTTCTCCTTATCTTGAGTGATGCTTGCTTATGCTAGCCACGATAACAACGATGGCTATGCTAGTACGTTTTAGAGTCGTGAGGTTGATCAGCATTTTCAAACGACAGTCACTGATAATCTCAACTTACCTGGTCATCAGTTTCAAACCTGTAAATCATGTTTAATAATCTGCAAATTACATTGCAAACATTACAGTGGGCAAACATCTATATTACAAGCTGAAAAGGTTTGGTGCCCTGAGTTCAAATACATCGCTGTATTTGAATGATAAAGTCGTTTGCTCTGAACACCAGTCTTTACTGTGAAATACCAACATTTCCACCTAAATACATTAATTTACAATACACATTTTGCATAATAATGCATATTTCGAGTACAAAATAAAACCGATAATTTCAATTCCAAAGCACAAAGGTTTCTTCACTACGGGCAGAGACTGATGAACTGCAAGCTAATCTTAACTACAAGAACGAATATAAAAATTTGTCTTTACGCTATCGTGGAACTTTGGTTTGATGAATAGGATAACGATCAAGATTTATTGATTGTTTGCGAACATCAATTCGTTTGGTCAAGTGCAAATAGAAAGTTGGAAAGATCACAGCGGTGTAGTATGTTTCTAAATGAGCGAAGGTGTAAAACAGTGATTGTAAATGATATGATGTGTACACCTGACATTGAACTATTTTCCGTTTTTCTCCGTCCAATTAACATTTCCGAGTTTATATAAATCCTCGAGCGGATTTTTCTAGAGCAGTTGAACACATATCAATAATGTACAACAATTAGAGAATAACTTGCCTCACACGCTCCAAATTGCTATTAGTGCAAGATGCGAGGTATAATGATATTCAAATATGCAGATTACACTAATGAGCATTGTTTCGGTATTAAAATTCTATGCTAATGACCCTTAATCAATGCGGAATATTCATGTACCTCGGATCTTGCATTGTATACCAAATTGTACCATTTTACTCCAGTCAATGTGACTCCAGCAAGAATGCGAAAAATATCCACCAATATGTTTCGTGTCCGACTCGATTTGATAAAATACTTTATAAGTGTTGCCGTACCGGTAGCGTACAAGATGCATATTTGTTTTGCAACCCCCCCCCCCACTGTGACACACACACACACACACACCTTGATCATCAAATTACAGTGTTGTAATGCTTGCCCTCATCTATTAACCTGTCATTAAACGGATTAAAAGAGTAACACAAACTGTGAAGAACTGGTTAGTAGACAGTATTACTAGCTTACAGCGCTGTTTCGAATGTACTGACTGGGAGATGTTTTGTTATACTTGTACCGATTTTAATTGACGTACTGACGTTCGTTTCTTCATATATGTCATTTTGTGCCCACTCTGTTGTCCTAACGAATAATGCTTCCATTTCCCTTATAACAAGCCATGGTTGACAAAAATTTGAAGTCTATCCTCAACAAAAAGACGACAGTTTTTTTCCCGGTACGTCAGCTGAGAAGATGCTAGGAATAAAGAAGTCACAGGGGTGATCGGACACGTTAAATTAGATTACGAAAAATGTCCCATCAATGTTTATTACTGGTAATTTCCGTGCGACCTGGCAAGGTATTTGTTATTTGACAGCAGGGAATGACATTTCTGACCATGATGGTTCAACTGTTACCCTTAATTGCCTAGATATGGCGGTTTTGTCAAAGGACCTTAATACAATTTGCACTAGCTTTGAAACATTTAATTTTTATCGCAAGTTTCCCCTTAAGAGTCATTAACTCTCTAGTTCACGATATCTAGTGAGAATGACAACATGGGTAAAACGTTAAAACTATTAAATGTGAACTAAAGTCTAGGTCCTAATGGTAAAAGTGGTCGCACCCAAACGTTCTTAGCAGATCAGCTCAGAGGAGTCTTATAACACCTCTTTCTAGTCTTGTCTCGACAAGATTGCTGCTCCTTCCATTTGGGAAACTTCTATGGTAGTACCAGTCTCTAGGAAAACTAACCAAAAGGGACTTAATAAGTTTCGACCTGTTTCTCTTACTTCCGTATTGATGAAATATTAGAGAAAATAATCGTAAGTCATATATCCTGACTATAGTTTAACATAAACCAGATCCAAAACAATTTGCATATCGACCGGGAAAGGGAGTTGACGATGCTTAGCCTTTCATTCTTAATGAGCTACACAGACATTAAGAAAAAACACGATTGGAACTAATTTGGGATAATTGGATGGTGAAATAATGTCTTTTTGATCTGCAAATGTAACCTCATCTGCTTTCCTTTTTAAGTTACACACTTGTTTTATGAGTAATTTGTTATAATGCAATAATAAGCAAAAAAAGCAACTAACACTTGTGAGAAATTTTAAAAATAAGAAAATCCAATTACCCAAAATTAGTTCCAATTGTGTTAAAAGAAAAGGTGTTGATGCAAAATTTCTCTTTGTACATTTCTCCATTACTTTCAATACAATACAACCGCGTATCCATGCAAACAAACTCTCAACATTTGATATGGAACTCCTACATTGGATACTTGCCTTTCTCACAGATAGATCACAGAGAGTTTGTGCCAATAGCCTCATGTCGAATTTGATAAAAACAAATACTGGTTCTTCTCTGGGTTCTCCTCTACCGGAACGAATTGATTTTCCAAAACCACCAATAAATAAATCTTGATCGCAAACCTGTTCATCTAACTGAGTTTCCGTGAAAGCGTAAGGACACGAATTTCAACATTTATTCATGTACTTCACATTAGCTTCAGCCTTTGCGCGTAGTGAGCGAACCCTCGTGTGTTGGAATTGAAATTATCGGGTGATTATGTATACTAAATACGCATTATCATGCAAAAGTTGCCACGCAAATTATTGTACTGTGGTCAAAATGTTGGTATTTCATGGTAAAGATTTGTATTCAGAAAAAAATTCCCTTATCATTCAAATATTTCGATGTATTTGAACTCAGGGTACCAACCTTTTCAGCTTCATTATTCCTTTTGTTGTGTTTTTGAATATAGATGTTGGCGTTTGATGCTAGCTCATGTCCGCTAATTTTCAGATTCTGTTTCTATAAGTTAAAAATAATAAGACGCACACTGGTGCCAGATATTTGTAACATTAACAATAACTAATGCTGGATAAGTTATGACATTGTTTGTAGGACATGACTAATGCAGGATTAATTCAAAATATTCCACACATAATAATCGTGATACTTGTTCTATGTGGTAATTTTTGCATGTTATTTTTTTATTGTAATTGTTTCGCTAAGTTGAGCTTATATGCACTAACCAAAGTTTGATATTTTGCATTTTGATGATTCATCTTCAGACGTACTCAAGTTCTGTAAGATATAACGAGGGAAGAACCTAACTGTCGCATTACTGGAGATATCAGTACCACAATGATCTTTGCCCCAGAGAGAAGCGGTCTTATCTGAAGTTTGCCCGATGTAATGTTTGTAATGTGATTTGCAGATTATTAAACATTATCTACAGGTTGGAAAATGATGATCAGGTATATTGTGATTATTAGTTACTATCGTTTGAAAATTCTGATTAACCTTATGACTCAAAAACGTACTAGTATAGCCTTCGTTATTCTCTTGGCTAGCATGAGCAAGCATCACTCGAGATGACGATATACATTTACAGCGCCCATACGCAAGGTATTCAGGTGACTTCACCTAATCATTCAGTTAGTTGAAAATACTGCACTTTAAAATCCTTAATCGCCGGACTGATAACTTTTCGAAACTACTTGAAAACGGCAATAAAAACTGTAAAAAGAACACCCACGTACAGAAAACAAACATCTAACGTTACTAGAGATGTCTGCCATATGTTGACCTTCCTGACAAGTAAGCAGCCCTATCAACAGTTTTCCTGTAATTGATGTGCATGTCGTGAAAAAGAATTGACAGGTTGAAGAACATCGCTTGGGTTTGTCAACAAGGGCTGACATGCTGACATGAACAGTAAGTATTATAAGGTTGAAAGGGTACTTTAATATCACTGGTTGGTAACATAGATTTCGCAACCCTTTAAGCTCTTCGTCCGGCGTCCGAGCAGCCCTACTTAAAGTTTGCCCGATACGAAGTTTCACATATGCAGATTGTCAATCGTAATTTATAGATTGCAGAATGTCACTCAGGTTTGCCTAACAGAATCGAAACCGAGATGTAATGTAGTAAGTGGTGCAGATCAGCATTACGATCATAAATTTAACGCCGTTGCCATCGTTGTTATTCGCGACTACCATAAACAGGAAAAGGTTCTCACGATGACGAGACAGGGCGTCCGATTTATGATGTCCCGGGTCCGGACTACTTTGCCTCTATCACAACTGCCTTCGATTATTTTGACTGTAACACAAATATAAATTGAGGGGTTTTTGGTACCCCGAGTTCAAATACATGCCTACGTTCTGAAAACGTGTTGTTTTTCCATGCATAGTTATTGAAAGATAGGAAAAAAATTAAGGTAGAATTGACCTCGGGGACAGACGTTGGACTGTCAAACGTTTGAAAAGATATGTTGGTCTATATACACTGTCAAGGTCATGTATAGCTGTGTTGGCAACATGGTACATGTTATCAATCACACAACAAACATATCTCTAGCGAACACCATGCTGAGCGAAGTAAGCTGACTGCAATTGTCGAGCCAAAAATACATGCCCTCTCGGAGGAGAATACTAAACTAGGTACATTATTTACAATACAAAGGTATCAACGAACGAAGATAGCAGCAAAACAAATCGGTCTCACAGAAAAACCTTTCAAAACCTGCATCTCTAACCATCTACACTCTTTCACCAACGAAAAGTGCAAAAACAGTACAACACATATGGTATCCAAGGAACAAGAATGTACAACACTACACCAGCTGGTCTGTTTTGTGCCGTGCTACATCGTACTCCGATGCAACAAAGAGATGCAACCTATGTCTGGCTGAAAAACGTTATCATAGAAATAACGGGCGACGCGCTGACCATTAACGTTTATTTGTGGGCAAGGGCGAGAGGAAAGCCAAAAATAAACGGGCGAGGCTTGCCGAGCCCGTTAATTTGGCTTTCCTCGAGTCTGTTATTTCCATTATATTATCAGCGAACCCAAGAAAACCGTCAAAATTTCCGAAAATTTCAGGAGCGAACGACAACTAGGCCCCAGAAATTGAGCAATACGCGACGAACAGTCACGCGCGCTAGCTGTAAAAAATTGGCAAATCCGGAGATGTTTTCAGAAAAGTATCTCAACTTGACCTACAAGTGCTCCATATTATTTTGTGATTGATTATGATTTACGTTTGAGCTGTAAAGTTACGATACTTTGAGCTGTTAATCTTATTATTCATATTCACGGGCATGTAAACAGACCATTAATTGTGTATTTGTGGTCAGTCACGTGGTTCAGCTCGACCAATCAAAATGCGACGGGCAGGGCATGGTAAATAATATCAGTTCTAAGTTCAACCTGCTGAACAAAAGATGAGAGCTCATCTCCAATGTCGCCATTACAACAGATACTGCCTTTCCAACTATCATACCCCTATTCAGGAATCGGAACATCCCCCTCACCGAGCATATCACATTTTACTTTCTTTTGTTACAAAGTGTTGCTATCTATCCCTCCATATCGTAAGCCAATATGAATGCGTTTGAATCTTAGTCAAGGTGCTCGCCCTAACACTGCGATAATTTTATTCCTGAAACTGTTTGTTATTTTTTACGTTTCTTTTCCATTTTTACATGTGCAGGTTGTTAAGCAAACTTTACACATTCAAGAATGTCGCTCAGATGTGTCTACGAATACACTTAAGAACTTAAGAACTTAAAAGGTGACAAACTTTTATGAACAGTAAATACTGGTTGAGAATACAGTTCAGCATTTCATATGTAAATATACTTGTGGTTACTCTTGTAGTTAGTGGCTAGTGTAAACTGAACAGTAAAGCTTGTAACGATCATGAGACAGCTCGTCCGGTTGTATGGTATCCCTGGTTTGGGCGAGTCGCTTTCACCACTTTGATTATTGTAAAAGTGCAAGCAGTGTAAATGCAGTTCGATGAAAAAGCTTGCAGTTCCGTTTCTGACCTGAACCACTAAAATTGCGATACGAACACCGTGGCACAAAAACCAGTGAGATCCCAATAACTAGAGATATCAGCCATACCAAAATATCATCCTGATAACCAAGCAGTCCAATCTAAGGTTTGCAGAATATGAAGTTTCACATATTCAAATTGTTAATCGTAACTTACAGATGGTAAAATGTTGCCCAGGTATGTCTAACAGGATTGAAAAAGAATGTAGATGGTCTTTGCCACAGATAAGCATCATCATAAATTTACAGGTGTTGCAATTGTTCTTATCCACGGCTAGTATAAAGAGGAAACATCTACAATGGCAAGACAGAGCGTCTTTGTGTATGGTATCCGAGATTTGAGCAATTTAGCTTCAATTCTAATTATCCCAGTAATAGAAATGATGCCTGATACAAAATATACCATAGAACAATACCCTATTCGTCCGATCGCTTACCACTCTAACTTCTGGCTGTATAATAGCACTTCCAAAACCTCACGTACCAGGCAAGTAAGAACCTTTTCTCAGTGTTGGTATGAAGCGAAGAGAGGTGTGATTGTTTGA
The DNA here is from genome assembly GCF_041260155.1 of Ptychodera flava. NCBI lineage: Eukaryota > Metazoa > Hemichordata > Enteropneusta > Ptychoderidae > Ptychodera > Ptychodera flava. Next base: position 26,163,015 of record NC_091945.1, read on the forward strand.
GAAAAATACAAAAGCAAAACGTTTACGTTAACTGATCTGACACCTTTTAACTTACCTACAAATCTAAAATAATATAGTCAATATTATAATGGAAAACTAGTAACAATACACACATTACATAGAATTGTGAGTTGTCTTGTTCAAATTCAATACGTTGACTTGACCAAAGTCTTAAGGGTTGACGGGTAACTGTCACTCGTTGTCTCCAGGCTTTCATGAACCATTCAGGTCGCTGCGGATCAGTCTTGGCAGACGTGAACAAATGCCTCATGAACTCAATGCTTTTTTTAATTGACTCTGGCCACTTTAACTTACTCAGGGGCGAGTAAGGGACAGAATGTGTACGGAACAGGGAGCAGTTTCCAATAACGCAATGGCAGCCGTATCAGCAATGACAGCCGAGATAGCAGAGACAGACAATCTGCTCTAGCCTTTTATTGCTGGTGACTTGCTGTAAACAAGTTATAAATGGCGAACTCAACGATCTACCGGAAGCAGCAGCAGACTAATGTCGTCAGAGGAGCACCAACTAGCACCAAGTTTGCAAATATTTGCAAAGTGAGTTGGAGATAGCCTCTGGCTATATTTCAGTTCAATTCAACTATATCCGTCCCCACATTGGTAATAAAAGTGTGTTGCTCAAATAAAAATATCGTAAAATTTACAACAGTGACCAAAAACAGACACAAAGCCGCACAGCGGTTGGAAAAATGACAACTTGTGCCGGTTTGACCTACACGCCGGGTATGTAAAACTCTGACCAGAGGGATAGACATCAAATCAGGTCCAAATATCGTTATCATTCAAGGTAACTAAGAAAGTTATCAGGTCCACGGAACATATTGAAAATGACAAAGGCAATGGGGTCATCTTGAACCACAAAATAGTGGTGGTACCAGGTGTCCGGAATGGGTAAGCGTACCCTGCCAGCTAGCCGCACCCGTCAAGATTGACTCAAAGCGACAAATCCATTGTTATTTGGTGAATTCACCAAATTACTTTTGTGAGTCAAAATTTGGTATGCTGTCACTCATCATTTGAGTAACAGACAGGTCATATTTTGATATTTGGAAGTATGTCCAACTTTGTCGATAAAATATGATGATTACTGGATAAAACAATTAGGCTGGCTTTTTTTAGTACTTGCTGATTATAAAATGATGGTAGATTTCTCTGGGGTAGTCCAAATCATTTAGAGTTAAAAAACACAATTCTATCAAGTTATTTTTTTGTTTCTGTCAGATTTTAAAACCGAAAGATGACCAAGAATGAAATAACGCTTTCTATGTAAGTTTTATAAAAAGTGATAAGATTTCTCTTCAACTCATGAAAGAAAATACAGACGTTTTTGTCCTTTCTTGAAGATAGCATTGGTTTTTAAATCTCATTTAATTTGTTATTAAATATTGAACCAATGTAGGTATACTTAGAGACAAATTTGACTTCTTGATCGTGTACAATTGTTGTCGGAGGGTTGTGTTTACGCCTCTTCAATCGATTATCATATCCTTATATAGGCATTTATGTTCAGATTAAAATTATCACAACACTTAACAAACTCGCCAAGAGTAATTGAAATCATTGGGTTATTGTGTGCGTGAAATATGCATTATGCATTATGTAAAATGACTGCAATCTTGTAGATGCAACGATGCCTAGAAAGTTATTGTACTTTGGTCGAAATTTTGGTACTTATAGATTCGTATTCAGATCAAACCACTTTACCATTCATGTATTTGACTTCAGGGTATCAAACCTTTTCAGGTTCATCATTTCTTATATTGCGTTTTCTTTAAATATAGATGATGGCATTGGAAGCTAGCTCATGTCTTAAAGTTTAAGCTAATAAGAAGCTCACTGGTGCCAGATATTTCTAACATTACGTGTTCTTAAGACACTGGTTACTGCTTGCTTACTCGTAGATACGTTTTAGACATCGGTCGATGTGTACTTATTCTTTGGTAAAGTTAAGATATACTGGCTAAACCAAACTAGATTCTCAGATGATGTTTACACAATTATGGCTAATGCTCGCTAAGTTATGAGATTATCTTTAAGCAATGTTGAATGCAGGATCAATTAACAATTATTTGCAAGATCGCACAAAATATCTCACACATAATAATCGTCATACTGATTCTGGTGTAATTTTTGTATTTTATTTTTTATAGTGATTGTTCCGCTAATTAAGCTTATATTCACTGATCAAAGTTTGATATTTTTGCATTGTAATGATTCACCGTCACACATACTCATGTTTTGTAGGACATGCAGAGAGAAGGACATTGCGGTTGAATTACTTGAGATGGCAGCACCACAACGATCTTTGCCCCAGAACGAAGTGGCCTTATGTGAAGTTTGCCCAATGTAATGTTTGCAATGTAATATGCAGATTGTCAACATGAAAAATGACGTTAAGTTATGTCGAGACTAGTGACTGCTGTTTGAAAATGTTGATCAACGTTACGGCTGAAAAACGTTAGTAGCATAGCTATCATTGTTCTCGTGGCTAGCATAAGCGAACATCACCGTAGATGACGAAATACTGTGTCTGTACGCATGGTATTCGGGCTTCGGTGAGTTAGTCTCATCACTCGGAATCTTCACCATTGTTAATTCAGTTCGTTGGGCAATACTGCACTACAAAATCCTTGGTCAACGGACTTAACTTTTCCAAACCTCTTGAAAACGGAAGCAAAATTGTAAAAAGTACACCAACGCACAGAAAACCAACGACAGCTAACATTGCTGGACATAGCTGCCTCATGTTGATTTTCTCCCCACATCTAAGCAGCCCTTTCTGAAGTTTGTTCAAACGCAAACATGTTTGACTCGATCGCTCACTTCACACAGCCATGCACAAAGCAAATAGTACTCACCGTTAGTTTGGAAGTAAATACTTTTTCATTTTCTGTAAACTATAATAAAGGGTTACCGGCATGCAGTCCTGTCATCGTCTGATTCTACCGTCCTCTGCCAGAGATGTTCAAACATTGTGCTCTCGCCGGCACGCTTCTCTGTACCACGGATGACACACTGGTAACTGGCAGGTGAGGTTGCAGTCGTTTGTCTCATAAACACAAATTGGTACGAGTTCCATGGCCTTATACCCATCCTGCACGTCTTAACATCACGGATCCTTGTCTTCTGTCCGGAATGCGACCAAATTCGATTGGGAACTCTTTCAACTTTAGTAGGAATGCGACGTGGTGCCGTCATAATAGTTGCTCTTGAGGGACATTGCCTTGTTGAGAAATTACCGATCAGCTGTTTTGTTACTGACATGCAAAACATAAGCTGTCGTCTCTAGCTCAATCCACTTAGCCGTATCCAAGAACTGATGCCGTGCAATGGAAACTATTCTTGAGTACCTTGTTCAGCATGTGGTAAAACAGATCGCTTTGCAATGGTGGCGATGCTCGGCCCAATATGTAGCAAGCCAGCTTTTGATCGGTCAAATGCTCATCTATAAAGTACTGGTTTCACAACACTTTTACGTTCAGGCATGTTACTTTCATTTCTTAACAATAACCAGTACTTCTATCTAAATGCAAACTCTTCAGTTGCAGTCTGTTCTGACTAGTATTTGGACTGACTGTCGTACCCATAAATTTCACTATTTTTGTGTCTTTCCAGGCACACAGATCACTGAGCTGTTTTAATCACCGAGAAAGCACCACATGGCCTCTGCTCTTTGTTGTCATCATTGCGTTGTACGACGTCTGGATCATAATTCTCAGCATTCTTTTATTTCATCGACTAAACCCGATCTAGTTATTTGCAAGTTCCCGTGGCAGCACCATTATGCACGTACAGATGATCGAGCAACGGAACAGAAGTGTAATACGAGTCCGTGATGACAACAGTGTCCTAACTCGTAGTACGGTAGTATCAGCAAACTCTCCGCGCAGGTATGTTTCCCTTGGAAACGCTGGGGTTGTCTGCAGCTTGGTCTTGGTCATTGAAAAAGTAACCGTAGCGGAATAACTGAGAACGTAAACTATCATGTCAAGTTTATGCGGTTTTGCAGGATTATAAAAGTACGTTCTTTGAGCGAAGCCAGCAAGGGATGGACACCTTATCGAATGCAAGGGATGACACCTTATCGAATGCCAATTTACATTCTTGGCTTTGGTGCCACTTTCATTCACTCAATCAATGACATTTCTTACTTAATCTGCTATTTTGGGATGTTATACACCAGAGTATTACCAGCACAGTATGGCCGTGTGCTGTAGTATAAATATCGCATCAGTATCTTGAAGCGATCATTGGAAAATGTTCTATAGACAAAATTGTCACAAAAGCAAACATGGTCCGCATGCCGACATTTCATGTTCTGGGGCATTCGCCTTCCTCCTCTGCTTGGCATATCAGTTGGTTCATCGGGTAACGTCTCTGATCAGATCCTCATCGAATATTTGCAAAAACCGTTTGACTTCTGGAGCATTGTCTGGCAACGGGTTTATTACCCGTAGCTCTGGACCAATAAACTCTGGTAAAAGAAGGAAATTACCAGTTCTTCGGTCTGTGAATGGTCTGTTTGCAGTACCATCGGCAATATTCGTTTCATTGTATTCCTGTATGTGCTCGATTTCTTCATCAATCGCCTTCTCACTTCCTCCAAGATACAATAAACTCTGGTAAAAGATGAGCTTTATAGAAATCGAACTCATGTTTGACGACAACGACAATGGATGTGTCATCTACAATGACTGAAGTTAGCATACAGTATAGACACCTTGAGATTATTAGTCCGGGCACTTGTTTCAAGGGCAGAGAAACAGTAAACACTGTCGATGACAAATAACAATCACTTGCACATCAAATTTCATACATTTTATGCATATATTACTGATAACTAATTCATTAAATATATTTATCTTTCATGTGTTAATAACGATCACCCTAGCTCGCCACACATTTGTCATTGTCACTGTGCTCGATATTTCGCGCTGAGGTCTCGGGAGCACAGCTTTTTCGGTTCTTCAAATAAACATACGTGTGATTTAGCAGAGAACCCTGGCACCAGGCAAGGTTGGACGAAATCTCAGTAAACATGAAGTCGTAGCCTACGTGGCAATGGGTGTGTACAGCGTATCTACGAGTTATCGAGCAGTAACCAATCAAAGATATTGTTATGGTAGAAGTATCTGATACAATGAGAGTCTTTAAGTTGAAACTGAAAGTACTTGTATCTGAAAATAAGTTGACATCTGGCATCCAATGCGAACGTCTGTATTTTAAAAACACGAGAGGAACCTGAGAGGGTTTGGTATGTTGAGTTTAAATACTTGCCTATATTTACATGATAAAGTGGATTGCTCTGAATACGAATCTATAAATACCAACATTTCAACCACAGTACAATCATTTGCGTGACACCTTTGCACCTATAAGGATGTACTAATTTTGCATAGTAATGCACATTTCGCCTACACAATAACCCGATAATTTCAATTCCAACTGATAAATTACGGTAAAGAAGCATAGCACCTACTTGACGCTATTTTGCTTACAGAATCTGTAAATGACACAGGAAGTCTCAGGGGAAAATGGGTTCCTTTGAGAACCCTTCGATCTAATATCGATACAGATGCTGGGGGCATTCACAGTAGCAATTTAGTAAAAGAGGTTGTTCTCAAGAAGTACATAACGCTGGCATATTGTTTTGGAAAATCGAAATGTAACTTTTCCACATAGGGTTGACATGGGAAAAGCGGCTATTAAGGCTTTCAGGTTAAATATATAACACGATTGGAAATATTTTGGGTTAATGGGATTTAGAAGAGTTCGTCGAAAATTATTGAAAAATAAGGTACCGGACCATAATTTGTCGGTACATATTAAGGTAAATTTCTGAATTTTATCCAATCTACTAGGTAACAAAGGTAACTTAGTTGTTTTTGACTAGTTCCAGTCAAATTTGCTGTTTTTGCAAAAGTTAATGTAGTGTTAAAAACAAAAATTTTGCCAACCTGCATTGTCATACATTTCTGCAGAACGTTTTAAATCTTACAAATTTTCATCCTTTACCTGTTTTTGATTTATCACGGTTTTCTGAGGGCGATTTTTCAAACATTTATAATCACTACATTGTTGAATGCTGCCAGTACATTGTAAACTCTCTGTATTTTGCCGATCTGTCATTTTCATTATGTGGTAGGCATTCATAAAACTAAGTTATTTCATACTTTTTAAGTTAGTACCTCAATATGGCAAAGTAAAGTACTTAAAATATATTTTTTTATTCTATCTACTTAAAAACTACAAGGAATTCAGGTAGTTGGTAAAAAATTTGTATTAAAATTACATTTTAACATTGAAAATTAGAAAATATCTAAAAATCGTTCATAAAACGCCATATTACATGATAAAATATCCCTGTTAAATTAGGAAGGCAAAAATCAGCATGAATTTATGATCTGTCATCCTATTTGTTTTTAATACTCTAATGATTCCTGCCTTGTGCTTTAAAAGCCCCCTCAGACGTGACCCTGTATTTTTCAAGGCCACCTTGGATATGACCCTGTATTTTTCAAAGCCATCTTGGATATGACCCTGTATTTTTCAAGGCCATCTGGTATATGACCCTGTATTTTTCAAGGCCATCTTGGATATGACCCTGTATTTTTCAAGGCCACCCTGTATATTGAAGGCCATCTCCATCATGACCCTGTATATTCAAGTACTATTATAGAAGGCCATCTCCCTGACCCTGTATATTCAAGTATGGTTATTGAAGTTCCTATCCATTGTGACCCCATACAGAAGTCCTTATCCATTAACCTTCAGAAATGTTGCTAAATTCTCAAATATCCCGAATTTGGGGGGCAGGACTAAACAATAATGAAGATTTCAAAGAAAATAATGGGGTCTGTCATTTTAAAATGGAAGAAATCCCTTTTTTGTACAAATTTATCGTAAGTGTCAGGTACCTTATAGCTGAAAGTTGCAATATTACAAATTACCATAAAAAACAAGTGAATTGCAAAAACCGAAGAGTAGATTAGCTTAAATTTACTGAATAAACCAATATTACCACAATATCCTATTATCCCAAATATTTCCAATCGTGTTATATTTGGTTAGTTATTTCTGTAGCAGTAAATTATACACAGTAATTCATGATTTTTACTCTTTGAAAAGAAATGGTTTATACTTTTCTTATGGAAAGTTTGACAAAAAGTATATATGTCTTCAATTTTGAGGCCTTAATAAGTTTATGTAGTGACATGAGTAGAGTAATTAGGGTGTGCGTTCCTGGAGACGAGGATAATTATTGCTAGAGACTAGCCTTAAACAAGTACAAAGTTCATATCTATCTCAATTTGCAAACATTTGGAAAAACTTGAAGCTTGTTGATGCTACTACAACAACAATTATCTACTGCCGCTCCCTGTTGATCCTTGAATTTGCAATTTATGGGCTTGTTTACAGCAGGTCACTCGTAATAAAAGGCTTGGGCAGACATGTGTTTTTCTTTCTAAGCTGTCATTGCTGAAAGTTGCCACTGTCGTCAGTGGAAACTGCCAAATGCTGCATGTTCCGCACGTATTCTGTCCCATACTCGCCAGTAAGCCAGTAAATGTTTCCAGAGTCAACTAAAAATCAGCACTATTCACAATTACACTTCTCTAGCTTTAAATTTCTTCGTTTCATGCGAAACGTTGCCGAAAGGTTCTTACTGGCCTAGTACATAACATTTTTGAAGTATTGTTATGCGCAGTGCGTAGTGACGTCAGAATGTCACTACATAAACCTATTAAAACGTTGATGAGGTTCTACTCCAACCAGTGTCTTGCTGTCTGTTCCATGGCTTTTGGGGATGATGATTAATTGACTAAAATTCAGTGGATAATGGGATATTTGAAAGTGTGCCTTCTCTTATATGTTTAAGTACACGAGATGTTGCAGCAAAGAAACTGTAAAAGTAAAATCATACCCACAAAAACTGAAACATTGATTCCATAACTACTTACGTGTACTGTGTGGTACAGGAATACCTTATGGGTTTTCCCAACAACAAAATACTGAAATTGGTATGTCACTGGTTTACTGTGCGTTGTACACGTATTGCAACATTGCCAATGTCTTTTAGAGATTTGAATAGAAAAGAATCGGACGAATAAGTTGATTGTAGTATAGTATCTGTTTTATCAGGCTTCATTTCCACTATAGTATAGTTAGAATTGAAGCGAAATCGCCCATATTTCGGTTACAATACACATAGAGTACCATTGTGGGTAGCCTTAATTTATGTTTTGCTAGCCGTGGATAACAACAATAGCAACACCTGTGCCTTTATCCGTGGCACTGATATTGGTATGTTACTTGTTTTCTCTGCTCTGGGAAAGGCCGTTGTACTTTGAGGGTTGGCCGCAAGTTTTAGCAAAATCATTTTTGAACGGTAATGAAATTTCATGAATGCCTTTTCGGTAAGGTCACCATTTTTTGCCCAATAATGAGGAGACGATACAGCGCTTCATCCATTAAATCAAATCATAATATATTACTCTATGGGCAAACTATTAACAATTTCCCCTACAAAACAAGCTGCATTTATACTTGTAATTTTATATACGTTTGACAATTCATTTGCTTGAAGAAGGAGGTAAAAGCGCATGTATGTGCAAGAAATTTGATTTTTTAGATGTCATCAAAATTGTTGATTCACTACACATGGGAGCATATAAGAAAACTATGAACATATTTTTCAATTTAAAACTAGCAACATTTGTGCATTTGTAGACATTGGATAATTTATATTACTGTACTTGATTAGAATATATGGTGGTTACAAATGCATATGTGTACAGTAAATTTGATGTTGGAATTTCATGGAAAATGTTGATCCATGCTACATGGAAGTCTCTGGAAAAAAACTTAGAATGTTTTTTTTTGTTTTTGTTTTTTCAAATATACAATTACAAATATTTTTTTTCATTTATAGTTGACATAAATGTACTTGATTACAATAGGATGGTTACAAGTGCATATGTGTACAAGAAATTTGATTTTGGAATTCCACCAAAAATGTGGATCCACATGTACATGGGAGTCTATGATAAAAATATGAATTTTTTTTTTAGTCCCCACGGACACCGTCTGGGGGGACTTATAGGTTTGGTCATGTCCGTGCGTGTGTGTGTCCGTGCGTCCGTCCGTCCGTTCACGCAGATATCTCAGAGATGCAAGAAGCGATTTCATTCAAACTTGGTACAAGGATTACTTCATATGTCATACAGATGCACGTCGATTTGTTTTGTGATACGATCCAATATGGCCGCCAGGCGGCCATTTTATTACGATTTTTTCATGTACAGAGCCATAACTCAGACATGTTTCAACCGATTTTATTCAAAGTTTGTACAAGGACATTGACCAATGTCATAGATATGCACGTCAATTTGTTTTGTGATACGATCCAATATCGCTGCTGTGTGGCCATTTTGTTACGATTTTTTCATATACAGAGGCATAACCCAGGCATATCTCAACCGATTTTATTCAAAGTTGGTACAAGGACATTGACCTATGTCATACATATGTACGTTGATTTGTTATGTGATACGATCCAATATGGCCGCTAGGCAGCCATTTTATTACGATTTTTTCATGTACAGAGCAATAACTCAGGCATGTTTCAACCGATTTTATTCAAACTTGGTACAAGCACATTGACCAATGTCATAGATAAGCACACTAATTTGTTTTGTGATACGATCCAATATGGCCGCCAGGCGGCCATTTTGTAACGATTTTTTCATGTACAGAGCCATAACTCAGGCATGTATCAACCGATTTTATTCAAAGTTGGTACAAGGAGATTGACTAATGTCATACATATGCATGTCAATTTGTTATGTGATACAATCCAATATGGCTGCCTTGCGGCCGTTTGTTACGATTTTTTCATATACATAGGCATAACTCTGGCATGTTTCGACTGATTTTATTCAAAGTTGGTACAAGGACATTGACCTATGTCATACATATGTACGTTGATTTGTTATGTGATACGATCCAATATGGCTGCTAGGCAGCCATTTTATTACGATGTTTTCATGTACAGAGCCATAACTCAGACATGTTTCAACCGATTTTATTCAAAGTTGGTACAAGGAGATTGACTAATGTCATACATATGCATGTCAATTTGTTATGTGATACGATCCAATATGGCTGCCTTGCGGCCATTTTGTTACGATTTTTTCATGTACAGAGCCATAATACTCTCAGGCATATCTCAACCGATTTTATTCAAAGTTGGTACAAGGACATTAACCTATGTCATACATATGTATGTCAATTTGTTTCATGATATGATCCAATATGGCTGCATGGCAGCCATTTTGTTACAATTTTTTCGTGTCCTTAGCCAAAACTTGGGCATGTCTCAACTAATTTTATTCACCGATTTTATTCAAACTTAGTACAAGGACATTGACCTATGTCATACATATGCACATTGATTTGTTTTATGATACAATCCAATATGGCCGCCGTGTGGCCATTTTTTCCGATTTTTTCATGTCCGGAACCATAACTCAGACATTTTTCAAGCAAATTTATTCAAAGTTGGTACAAGGATATTGACTTATTTATGCATATGTATGTCGATTGGTTTCACGAGATGATCCAATATGGCCACATGGTAGCAATTTTGTTATGGTTGTTTCATGTCGAGAGCCATAACTCTGGCAAGTCTCAACTGATCTTATTCAAAGTTGGTACATGTACATTGACTTATGTCATACATATACATGTTGATTTTTTAAACAGATGGATCAAATATCGCTGCATGGCGGTGATTTTGTTACAATTTTCAAATGTACAGAGCCATAACTCAGACATATTTCCACCAGTATCATTCAAAGTTAGTACAAGGACATTGACCTATTTCATACATATGCTCGTCAATTTGTTCACGTCATGTAGCAGTAACATGTCAATATTGAAGTTTTGTAAGTAGGCTGATATGTCAAGAAATACGTACTGCATCAAATTCATGAAACTTTATACAGATGTTAACTGATGTTAAGCTCACATTGCTTTAACATTGAAAAAGACATTTATCAGTGTCATTTTAACTAATTTGTAATTGCATAAGTAATGAACTTTCCTAATTAGGGTGATAAAGCCACAAATTAATACAATGTCAAATGTGATGAAACTTGATACAGATGTTGATCTCATAGTGTTGTAAATACTGCATCAAACTTTATAAAATATGGTACCAGTGATAATCTGTCAAGTGTTAGAATTGTATGCAAAAATGTTTAGCAACATCCTGTTGATTAATTCCTAGTTTACTCATTTTATTAACTTTAGGATGGTGGCTACACTGGTTTTATGTTTTCATCACCATGGAACTCATTCTTGGCCATTGAGCGCCATCTGTATCAAAGTATTTTTATCACAGACCTAATTAATGAAGAGGACTCTATCCTCTCTGAGGACATGTAATCAAAGTACCCATTAACAAGTGGGGACTGTGTCATCAACGATGACTTGTTCCAACATAAAACTAGCAATATTTGTTCATTTAGACGTTGGATATTTGACATAAATGTACTTGATGAAAATAGGGTGGTTACAAGAGATTTGATTTTCGAGTTTCACTTATACAAATTTCACTATACATTGTACTCTATGAATAGACTACAATGAGAAATGGGGAGGCACCGTGGGACACTGGTTAGGGTGCCGGACTCACTATCGGAGGATGGTTAGTTCGAGACCCGGTAGGTCCAGGGTAACGGACTCACTGTCAAAGCACTTCACTTATGGGTACCTCATCCTGTAATTTTATTCGTCTCTTGGATGAGTAATATATAAAAAAACTATATAATGTATTAACATTACTCAGCTACCTAAATTTGTGCTTTAATTTGTATGTGTTTGACAATTGATACAAATGTTCTTGATTAGGATAGGGTGTTTCAAAGTGCAGATTTGAACAACAAATATTGGAAATTAACTCAAAAATATCAATTCACCTCTCATGGTAGTCTAGTCCCCAACACATCGTGTTATATCTGTTCATTTATAGGTCAATGTTTTTCAATAGTTATGTTGCTATACCGTTCTTGACAAACAATAATATTGCTCTCTCTACAGTTACAAGCGAAACTGTAACTTAAGGTAAACATTACAATAATTGTCCCTTTTAATGTTGCATAGCCAATTGTACTGTAAGTAGTTGATAGAATTATTTATTGTGAAATGTGATCATTTTTTTTAAATTACTTGAAAAAAAACTTACATAAAAGGGATAAAAAGTGAAGGCTAAGAAGTATATTTTTAATTTCAAAGGTCAAATGAGAAATTATATTTAAATTAAGACATTATTGATATGTAATGTGACACGCAGGGGAGGGTCACTTTCTTCCGCTTGGAAATTTGGGAGAGTTACTATTTTTGCACAAACGCTTTTGAAGGGTCACTACTTTTCCCGTAGCGTCGTTTTGAAAAACACTGGCCTCACCCGCCCCCACCCCCCCCCAACCCCGTAGTTTCTGTCCAGTCCCTAGGGTATATTATCTTTTGCATCAAGCTCCATTTCCACTGCTGGTTTAGAATTGAAGCGAAATCCCCGGTTTCCCGGATACCCCATATACAGACCACTCTGTCTTATCATTGTGGGTAGCCCTTCTGTTTGTGCTGACCGCAACAAAAATGGCAACACCAGTAAATTTATGATGATGCTTATCTTTGGCACAGACCGTGCACATTAGCGTTTCAATCCTGGTAGACATACCTGAACAAAATTTGACCATATTGAAGTTACGATTAACAATTTGAACATGTGAAACTTCATATCGGGCAAACTTCAGATGGGGCTGCTTGGTTAGTCAGCGAAAATCTTCGTGTAGCTGACATCTCTAGTTATTTGGATATCACTGGTTTTGTGCGTTGGTGTAAGTTTTGTAATTTTTACCAGTCAACGTAAGTTCGCAAATTAGTATATTGCTGGTACATTAACAATGGCAGTGATGGAAGCGACTCACCCGAACCAGGGATACACTACCAACGGACGAGATGTCTCATGATCGTGAGTGGCTCCACTATTCATTTTTCACAGGTCACAAACAACAGGGGGCCAGTAAGTTTACAAATGCAATGTTGATCTGCATTCTCAATCATTGCTTATTATTCACAACAGTTTGTCACCCTATAGCTTGTAGCTTTAATATCACTTTTTTTTCGGGTGTTTTTGTAGACATTTAACATGGGTGCCAGCCTCATTGGTGAGGTCAGTTTGCGTTTAGAAGTTGCGAGATCACCGCTCACGTGACTTTAGTGACATGCAGCACTGAGCCTCGTCCATCACTTATACGGCAGGAAAAGGACGGTTTCTGGGTAGTTATGTCGGAAAACGCTAGAAAAAACGGTGATAGTTTGTTGAATTTTGAACGAATTTCTGGTTGTAGGTCCCTAATAACCAAGCTGTCGACGAATGGTGGTAATTTGTAATTTGGATGGAAAATTTTCGAAATGTCGTAGGACAAAGTTGCGAAAAGCGTGTTGTCGGGCGGATTGTGGACGTTTGTCTACGGAGATTCCCATAACTGTGGTGGAGGGGTTAAAAGTCGTAAAAGTCAAAACCAGCCCGTAAAAGGCAGAAACCTCGTCCGAAAACACCACACCCTATGGACCCACAGCTACCAAAGATGCTAGTATAGTCGCTGGTTTGAATGTGCTCCATATTTCATCAATGACCTCACAGCTGCCGCCATTGCCTACGCTTTCCAAAAGTGGCAGATTGTCAAAATTTGAGGTTTATAGCAATAAGTTATTACGGTATGAAAAGTGCACAGTCACGAGACGAAGAAATACGCATTTTTTTACCATTTACTCTGCTGGTACAGTTATCATTGTCGCAGGCGGTAGTGCTGGAGGCAAACTCGCCCGAGCCGACATATACAATACCGACGGATGCTCTGTCTCGAGGTCGTGAATGGTTTTACTGCTCATTTTACATACATTAGCCTGGAAAGCTACAGTGACCAAGTAATGAATTTCTGTTCGTGATGATGATCTACGTTCCCAACCAGTGCTATTTATAGCACTTTTTCAACTTTTCTGCACTTATTATACACCGTTCATATCAGTTTTCAGCCCTCGTGGGCAAACCCGAGCTACATTTTTGAACCTTGTAAATCATGCTCAACAATGGGGACATTGTAACTGGACAAACTGGAGGTAGGGCTGCTCAGTTGTGGGGAGAAAATCAGCGTGGGAAAGACATCTCCAGTTATGTTAGATGTCGTTGGTTTTTGTGCGTGGGCGTACGTTTTACAGTTTCGCTGCTCTTTTCAAGAGGTTATGAAAAGTTAACAGTCCGGTGACTAAGGATTTATAGTGCAATATTTTTAACGAACTGATTTACACTCGTGTAGATATGGAGTGATTAGGCGAACTCACAGAAGCTGGAATGTCATACCCATTGACGCTATATGTCGTCATCTTGGGTGATGTTTACTGATGGTTACAGCCACGAGAACGATGGCTACGCTAGTTTTTAGTAATAATGTTGATTGGCATTTTCAAAAAGCACTGACTGATCCTTTAAGTGTTTCGCCGCTTATCTACATAACTGAATCAGATCAACATTCTCCTACCTGTAGATCATGTTTATAATCTGCAAATTACATTGCAAATATTACATTGGGCAAACGTCAGGCAAGTTTCCTCCGTTCTGGGGCAAAGATCGCTAAGCGTTGAGGTGCTGATCTCCAGTAATCCGACCGTAATGCCCTTCCCTCCACATGTCCTTCACAACAGGAGTACATATGAAAGTCAATCATCAGAAAGCAAAATTTTTTCAGACACTTCAATATTGCTCTTTTTATATCATTTTATCTCAATTTTCACTCTGTCAATGATTAAATTGTCAATATGTCAAAGATAGTATCCTCTGATTACAGTCTCTGTGTCAAAATCAAAACGATTTTATTTTTACCGTATTTTACAAAGAAATCTGCTGAGGGAATTGCTGACAAATTTTGTTTATTGAATTTAAACTTAAATTTGCGAAAATTCACCATCAAAAGTAATATACAAAACTTACAACATATGACGATTATTATGCGCGAGTCTGTACGTCGTGTGTAATCTCGATCGTCAATAATGTACTAGTATAAATCAATATTCCACTCTGAGCTTACAATATCCCAATTATTTCGAAGACACTGAGCCCCTCTTCTTCAATGGAGCCACTGCAACCAATGATCTTGAACTGTCCACTGCAAAGTTCGGAACTCCTTCACATCCTTGCAAGACGAACAGATAATAATGGTACGGAGTTTTTCGTGCATGGCCAAATGCTAGTGTGCCCTCTAGTGGCACCTCACTGTTTTCAGTTTATTCCGTTGTTTATTTTGTCCAGTTTCCCGGTCCAAAATTGTTTTCTTGGTTGCCTCTACACTTTATTGTTTTAGTGCTGCCTTTCTATGCCCTTGACGCGAAAATTACCTATGGTATGGAACTCCTCATTAAAGTGTATAGCTACAGGTTCAGTTTTGTGGTGATTTCTGGTAAGTGAATTGATAGACGGTTCTGTATACGTTTGCAAAGAGTGTCACTTGTTTCTCTTTGTAGATTATTTTCTCATACAAGCTGCATAAAATTGCGTACACCAGGTCGGTGGATTGACAACTGATGTCGTGGCCTATACTGTAATACAAGTTGTCTTATCATCTAAATGTGCTGTTTTCTCCCCTATGTGCACGTGGGCAGATAGTGCACTTCTTGCTGGCACCCTGTGCTGATCACGGGTTTGCGATTGTCCTAAGGTCGCGGTCGTTTCATCGCTCGGGATTTTGTCAGTCTCGATGCTATGTCCCTCCCTTTTCTCCAGGCTACAATTGGCGGTTGTGGAAAAGCTTTTTTACATTTTTCTGATCTGTGAAAGACTTTTATACTTCTGGCGAGGATTTTGGGTACTTGGGTGATGTCCTATTGTACGTCATAGGAAATACCTCACGATTTTTATTGTCCTGCTTGCTTTGATTGTATTGCATGGCAAGTAAATCTGTCTGTCTTTTTGTCAATCTGGCTGATTTGTTTCTGGATATCCATGTTGTTGGATGATTTTTTTTCGTTGTCTCTTTCTTTCTTGACGAGTGTATAAAATAATTTGGAATTAAACGGGCATTAGCCGTTATCTGAGAATTTATTTTGGTTCGGTCATTGCCTTAACTATATCAGAGAATTAGCATACGTTAGCCGGACTGTCTGAAACGTGTCTAATACTGTGCTCATCTCAGGCTGGGAAAAATTGGAAACGTTTCAGCGACACCATTTGTGATGTGCAAACTCAGAGGATGAATACTTTGAGTCCGTTGTGTCTACAGGCAAAGTTAAGTCTTTGTTTTGGTGTTTTAACTGGCTTAATGCGCCCTCGCGCCTCTAAAGTTGTATAAAGAAAAAATGACTTCACACATCATCCGTGTTTTCTTATATGTGTTTCAATGTGTTTGCGTCTAAGTCGTGTTGTGGCTGTTAGTGTGAAAATTAACAACTGGATTTAAAAGTAAGCAATGGCGAGACGTGGACGTTATCGAGCGAATTCTGAGTCAACAGTGACTCTTTGACCCAAAATTTAAATCAGTTGAAAACCAGAAAGCGGTTTCTTCCTCAGTCGCTTCTAGATATAACTAGATATTCTTCTTATATCTATATTGTTTCTACCGGTATGTTGTTGATCTCTTTCAGCGCGGAAGCTAGAATACAGGACAACTAGAATAATTATGTATGGATCGTTTGTGTTCGTTCATTTGTGCCTGAACTTTGGCGTTAGTCAATGTATCGCTGATGTTTGGATTTCTTTGTATGCGATGATCGGCTGTATGGGGAATGAATTACTCAGTGTTTAGTCCTTTTCTATGTGTTTTATAGCTTGTGTTTTTGTGTATGCGCTATATTTGTTGTAAACACAAGTGTATACTTTATTTTGTCGTTTGTTCACTGGTTTTCTAGTTGCATCAAGTTCTTCGTATAGCAAACTTGTTTCAAATGTGATTTGAGACGTTACCCATTGTTTGTAGCCACGTTCGATTAATGTTGCATTAAATCACGGTCCCTCTAGAGGGACTTTTATTACATGTAGTGACTTTAGAGAGATAAAGTCATTTTCATTGTTGCAAGTTCTGATGTACCTTAGTGTTCTGCCTTTGACCGGGCTATAAAGGTATATTTCGGGTGGCATGATGTTCTACGTAGGAACTTCAAAACATTTCAGGGCCAGTCAGGAGCGTCCACACGTAACTTTTTATGCTAGAATTGGATTTGAGCCATTCAGGTGCGTTTTAATGTGCTGTGTGTGAAGAGGGACTTAAAAGCATCGATGAAGATTGCACATATGAGTACCAATTGAATAGGGAACATTTTTTATATATAGTATCATGATTGTTGAATTCATTCATGATAAACACCACAATCATACAACCTTGTAAGTTTGAAACACATAGCTATATTTAGGCAAGAGAGGATGCGGTTGCTACAGCTAAGGATACACTTACAGACAAATATGAGAGGTGTTAAACGAACTTCTCTTTCAAGTGAAAGGTGCAAAATGATCTGACGCCTCCTCTTAACATCACCATAGCTGTTGACAACAAATGCACAATACTAATATCGATGACGCAATAAAATGCCTTTAGTTCTCTTCAAGTAGGAGCATGAGGAGAGTGGATTTTGGAAGACTATAAAGTATGTTACAGTTTACATGTTGAAATAATGCACTGAGTCTTTGTAATAATCATGTCTGATGTCAAGAAATTATCATTCAGCTCGTTCTTTGTGAGTGTCATCCAAGTCCACTGAAATGCAGAACTGCAAGGAAACGCCATTGCTGATTTGACATTTTCTTGATATTTTCATGAAAGACTTGGTACAAGACGCCAGTTTAAATTATTCAAAAACTGGTGTCACTATGTCTGTGCTGGATTATTATATTATAATCAGATGTGGACTAGAAATTCTCCTGTGTTTTGGTATATAAGTTTAGTCAAGATCTAGATCCAGATCAAGATAGACATCCCTAATGAAGAAAGATCATTAAATATGCAAATTAGTAATTACTTGAAATAAAACGCTAAATGACTTTCAATAATGTTATATCACAGTATCTTTAATGTACATAGCAAGTTTCGTCAATTTGATCAAGTCTATTCAGATATACATCCTTGATAAGGAAAGTTCATTATGCCTTAATATAATATTGTTCACGGCTGACATATCCTACAAGTGACCAGCATTTGTAGCCAATCTCATCAAAGTGTGTGCAGCCGTTCTAAATGTATATACGTATTTTTTAGGAATCATTACTTATGCAAATGAGCAAAAATATGCAAGTCAAATTCACCAAAAACTAGCCATTTGCAAACTGAATACCATACCAGGTTCGATTCTGATCCGTTGAGCCGTTTCTGAGATATCTCGCCAGCAGACAGACAGACACACAGACACACAGACATCACTGCGACATGAGCCTTCTTGTGAACACGTGAACCAGAAAGGCAAGATTGTCGTTTTCTGAGTGCTTTCAATGATTTAAGGGAGCCGTCATTATTTACGGAGGAATGTGAGGGGGGGTCACTCAAAATATTGAAAACTTCAAGCGGGTGGCTAAAAATGTGTAGAAATGACATAAGAAGGTCGCAGATTTTCCATTCCTGCGTATTCTTTGGTCTTCAATCACTGGCAAACTGAGAACTGTTTTTCACAAAATGTACTGTCATTTTTTGGTTGTTGAATATTGTGACTCAAACACTGATCATGCAAAAAGTTTAATAAAAATATTAGTGTTCAATGTCATTTTTAAACAGTTTTACCGAGTGCAAAATAAATTGAAACACCTCTCAGTTTGCACCATTACACATATCAATTTCTCAAAATTTTCGATACGAGGGGGGAACTTCGTGCTCTCCCCTTTGGGGTGACAGATCTACTTAGTAAAAAACAAATTAAAAACACCTCTCAGATTGCAACAGTGCAGACTGCACCATTGCACACATCAATTTTTCAAAATATCCATGCAAGAGAGGGAACAGCCCCTTGTAACGCTTTACTCCTCAGCCTCTCGCGTGTCCCCCCCCCCCCCAGTACTTTCAAATTCTGCCCAGTTACTTGGTGAAAACTGTCATAATACCCAATCTGGTTATACAATCCACCACTCAACGCCAATGTTGGAAAATATGAGATCCCACCCATCTATGGTGACATCCTGAGAGTCAGTGGACAATTCCATGTCCACACTTAACACATTTTCTGTGACAATGAAACGTTTTCACACCTCAAGTTTGTTCACAGCTCCAGCTGTTTAAATGCCTGCATTTGGATCTTTCTGTCAGATCAAGTGTCGACACTGATGAAGAACAAGCGATTTGTTCGAAACATGTCTGTTTTGCTAATTCACAGTGGAAGAAGAGAACTGTTCTGTGTCTTTACTATTGCTGTATTTTTGTAAATTTTACAAATACATGCATTGGTATCGGAACTTTTATAAGGGGGTAAGTTAAAATTTCTAAGTTAGAGAGGAGGGGTTACTCAAATTCATCATGGTTGGCAGTTGAGGTTACAGTCTTGCTTATCATATGAAATGCAGATTTCATAACGGTACACTTTTACTTAGCAAACATCAAGATATTCGGGGCATATATCTCTGGGCGCGGAGAAAAATATGAAACATCCTGATATCTCTGATCTATATGTCTCGTATATTAAAGTCATGCACAGGAAGGGTGTGCTGAAAAATGTCTGATATATTAAAGTAATTTAGAAGAGCATGCTGAAAAATATTGAACATACAGATATCTCTGATATATGTATGCTTGATATGTTAAAGTTGGGCGTGCTGAAAAATGTCTGATTATTAAAGTTACGCGCCCGAAGGGCAACTGAATGATGAAATTTGAGGCTGACACGATGCATTTTAGGCAATGATGAGCCTGATGATGAGCCTGTGTCGAAATTCAAAAACACACTGACCCCCCCCCCCCGCCTATTGGGCATTTCAAAAACATGGTGACCCCCTATCACCAAAGTCAAAAAACAGCGTGACCCCCCCCCCCCCTGAATCCACCGGCCCCCCAGGCCGAAGAAACTGACCAGTCCCTAAGCTCTGACTGGCTCCGTGCGCAAAATGTTATCCAATGGTGCGATGAGTGGCACATGAACCAGAACTACAAAGTCACCTGTCACATTGCAATGGCATACGACAGCGTTGTGACGATTTGGATAATGTTGTACCGTACGTCATTGATGAAAGACTCACAAAAGACAGTCAAATTTTCCATATAACAAGTGAACGCAGGCCACTTGGAAAATATCAACAATTTTTCCTGATGGATATCTTGTCCAGAGTAGAAGTTGAAATATCGGCAGTGAAACTCGCCACGGAGTTCGTGTTAATGGCACAGAATAATGCATATAGCAACGAAGTAGAATAGTCACCAAATAGTTAAAATAATCATTCAATGTTTCCGCTGAGAATTTAATGCATTTTGTGGTCATGTGAGAATAGAATCTCACAACCAATGACCTGGCATCAGATTTCTCACACTCCTTGGGGATAGTTTTGTCTCGTTCTCACCTGCTAATCTCGTGAGACAAAATACCCCCAACTCCTGTGTGAGAAATTGATCCTGAGTCCTCGGGGGTGTGAGACCACTGTTCCTTGTCTGCTCTTCTTTGTTTACATTACCAAAGCT
Organism: Ptychodera flava; assembly: GCF_041260155.1. Classification (NCBI taxonomy): domain Eukaryota; kingdom Metazoa; phylum Hemichordata; class Enteropneusta; family Ptychoderidae; genus Ptychodera; species Ptychodera flava. The sequence goes on from NC_091945.1 coordinate 26,183,735, forward strand.
TGCACTATATGTAAATATTATTTTTGCATCTGATCAGTCATCTAATGCAAGATATTGTTTCTATACTCTGCGGATGAGCTGTGAAAAGCAGCGCGACATGAGTATGTGTCTTTTGTGACAGATCCATACCCAATATACTTGTAAACAATACATTTACCTTGATGATATAGAGAAGAGAGGCAATTAGTTGGAATATTGGTGTTTTTGCGAGGTATACCCTGGTAACTAATATACCTTGATTTGATGGTACATCATGTTCCCGTAGGAGTAGGGTACTCCCATAAAATAGTTCACGGGTATTAACCCCCCCCCCCCACACACACACAACACACACTACCAATAAAAATAGCGTCAATGACACTGTAGCTCCCATCCTGGACTATTTAGTGTTTGTTCTCTGGTCAGATATTTGAACATGTGTGAAAGGGATAAAGTGCATGAAGTGAAAATACTTAAATGAAATGTACTGGAGACAGTGAAATATGTTTAATGTAATTATTCAGAATATAAAATGGAAAAAATACAGAATTAGATATATCGAATACTGTGATACAACCATTAACTCAACAAGTCATTTACAATGACATAGTCCCCACTTGTAATAGGAGTATTAGTCTTGATGGGGCAGGAAAATGTGGTCATTAAGAAGTATCACTGGAGTGTATATGTTGAGATCTATGGGCACATAGGTCTATGTCGTTGTTCCCAATTTGAAACACATGAGGCATGTCTAAGTTATGGTTCTAAATCGGGAAAAAAGATCAGACCTCTAGCAGTATTGGCCAGCCAAGAAATACATATGCGCATTATAAATGAGGTACAAGATGTGACATCTTAAGGTCTAATATCCTATCAAAATTGGAGGGTATAGAACTTGTGGTTACTGAAATATGCATATATATGTATAATCAAGGTCAAAGGTCATCAAGGTCACATGAAATTATATTGCTAATTAATCCCTATATGCCAAAAAATCAGATCTCTAGCTCTATTCGCTTGCCCAGAATTAGATGTTTAATGAGGTAAAGCGTGTGTTGTCATAAGGTCTCCCATCCTACTAAATACAAAGGACATAGCACTTGTGGTTACTTATTTATTGACATAAACATATATTTTAGGTAAAAGGTCATCGAAATCACATGACATTTGGTCAAAAAATTTCTCTCCTATAGTTATCCCTATATACCAAAAATCAGACATCCAGCTCTTGGCTCGCTCAAAATTAGATATGTGCATAATTAATGATGTACAATATGTGGCGTCATAAGGTGTCCAATCATACCAAACATGAAGGCTGTAGCACTTGTGGTTACCGAGTTATGGAAAAATATGTATATTTGAGGTCAAAGGTCACCGAGGTCACGTGACATTTTGTCAAAAAAATTGTTTTGCTAAGTTATCCCTATATACCAAAAATCAGACCTCTACCTCTATTGGCTCGCTCAAAATTAGATATGCGCATAATTAATGAGGTACAATATGTGGCGTCATAAGGTGTCCCATCATACCATACATGAAGGCTGTAGCACTTGTGGTTACTGAGTTATGGACAAATATGTATATTTGAGGTCAAAGGTCACCGAGGTCACGTGACATTTTGTCAAAAAAATTGTATTGCTAAGTTATCCCTATATACCAAAAATCAGACCTCCAGCTCTATTGGCTCGCTCAAAATTAGATATGCGCATAATTAATGAGGTACAATATGTGGCGTCATAAGGTGTCCCATCATACCATACATGAAGGCTGTAGCACTTGTGGTTACCTAGTTATGGACAAATATGTATATTTGAGGTCAAAGGTCACCGAGGTCACGTGACATTTTGTCAAAAAAATTGTTTTGCTAAGTTATCTCTAGCTCTATTGGCTAGCTCAAAATTAGATATGTGCATAATTAATGAGGTACACTTTGTTGCATCATAGCTGTCCCATCATACCATACATGAAGGGTGGTAGCACTTGTGGTTGCTGAGTTATGGACAAATATGTATATTTGAGATCAAAGGTCATCAAGGTCACATGACATTTTGTCAAAATATCCGAGATATCTGCGTGAACGGATGGACTCACGGATGGACGAACAGACGGACATGACCCAATCTTTAAGCTCACTGGACTTCATCCGTGGAGACTAAAAATTGTGTCACTGCATCCTTTTTGCAATATGAATATGATGAGAAACTAAATTTTTATTTTTCGTGGCCTTATACATGGGAGTCTATGGAGATCTGCCTTATACATGGGAGTCTATGGACGTGTAAACTAAAAATATGCAAATTTCACCACGATTTGCCCAAATTTGGGAAAGGTCACTCCTATGCACTTCCATACCAAGTTTCAAATCAATCAGACTTGTGGTTTCAGAGCAGGAGATTTTTTGACCAAAATAGGGAGAAAATTACAAAAAAATTCATGAAAAATAGCAAGTCCAAGATACTGACCCAAGATGTGCACAATCATTTCATGTCAGCCAAAAGTACTTACATGCTAATTTTTCATGTAATCTGCTCAGTGGTTATTGAGTTTTTTCAATTTGACTGTTTTTACATTTTTTCACTTAATTTGCATATTTTTGGCAATGACAACTTCATTTGAACAAAATCTCATCTACAGCCCATCATCCATGTACACACCAAATATCAAGATGAAATGTACAGCGGTTTTGGAGTTTTTGATGTTGACAGACAGACATACAGACATACAGACATACAGACATACAGACATACAGACATACATACATACAGACATTTCCCTAGCCTATAAGAATAGCTTCCATTGCCATATATACATATGGCTATGGGAGCTAAAAAAAATCTGAAAGGAGCAAACATTTTATCGGGTAAGAGTCGTGGGTTAATGACATAGGAAATGTCCAATATGGAAGACCTTCACCCAATTTGTCGAGAAGTCTCTAACAATGGGTCTTATTTCTGGAAATCCACGAGTTTGAAATGCTTGAATATATTTGGAGTAAACCTCTTTTCCCCTTTTCCAGGCGATGTTGACCCTAGAGTAAAGTCCACGTAAATTTATGGGAATACCTGGAACTGACAAGGCGACCTTTTAAGGTATTATACAACTTAACATGTATGTTCTTCATAGTCGACACTTCAAATACATTTTCTCGGTCTCCTTCGTAAGTCATTTTAGTTCACCTGAATGTTGCTGCAGTAGACAGCGCCCTCTACTGGCAGAAACTGCAAGTGGACAACAATCAGAACAATGGAAAGAGTAAAAGTTATCAAACTAGACATGTTATGTGGAAAGACTACCCTTTCAGGTAATTTGTTTCTTTTTTATTCTGCCGGATATTCTTCAGTCGGAATATTGACTACATTACGACAAATTTTAAACTATTTCAGTACTGTTGGCTGACAACTAGTGGATTAATGACCACATTCACTGGAAGAAAATATGGGGAGAGTCAATGCTTAGTATTTGTCAATGCAGGTATGGAACATGATATTTCACTTTTCATTTTTCGCCTCTACCACATTAACACCCTTCAGATGAATGCTATATTTTCAGCGAAAAGTGTGCTCAACACAAACACGTTCACAACACACAAGCTTTTCAACATATTTCTTTATTGGCTTTCAAATATTACAGTGTTTGCAGTACTGTGAAATACAAAGATACCAGATGCTTGCATGCTTTTCTGATATAAATATGCTTCTGTGGTACAAAAAGTCTATTACTTGCCTAGATGCATTCACATTTAGCACAAGTGAGGGTTTTCTTCGATGCAAGGACCTTAACTTTGGCATGCAAATATCGGTTGTTTGTCATTGAACTTCTGCTAAGCAACTAGCTGTAGAGTACATGTACACATTCATTGACCATAACATGGCTTTGTATGCTGCATGGCCAAACACGATGGAATTCTGGAAATGGCAAATGGATGTATGATAACAGAACTGGAACAATTATTGCTGCACGGACAGTAACATTACAATAGTGGATGTTTTGTCATGGATATTTTTTCATCAAAATCAGTGTTTTTCTTTCACTGATAATATATGTTCATCAGCTGCATACGATGTAATACAAGTTTCAATTGCGTGTAACTTACAGATAGGCTATCAATTGAGTAGTTTTGTAACAAAACACTTATCAAAAAATGCTCTTGTAAGTAGTCTAGAAAAAGATGTTATACTCAATGGTTGTAAACTGTAAAACGTTGTCCATGTATTTTCGTCTAGGTGTAAAAACAATGGGAGGGGGCTGGCTTCTAAAATACGGAATGGACATAATCATATAAGTATATATTGCTGCCATGATACAAAAGGGACCACAATCCTAAAGTTTGGTTCTGTAGCATGCTTACAAGCACTGTTTACTGTTGTGCTCCTTGTTTTCCCATCCAGTGTTTCTACTGGTCCCACAAAAATACTTCAACATTTTCCACAACTTGCAGCCACTGAATATTCTTAAGTATGGACGTTTAGGAAATAATTTCATAGCATCACTGCAGGCTGCAGTTTGTGTTTCTGTGTACAGCTGCTTCATGGAATTAAAGCTGGAAATGACAAGGTCACATTTTGACGTTTTTGTAAAAAACAAAGCAAATGTGGTAATTTTCAACACTTTGACTACTTTGAGTCTCTGGAAATTGCTGTAACTCTATTTCCTTTTGTAAATTACTAATTGAATAGTTTATCAATCTCATAACATAAGGCTCGCTTTGATCTAGTTACTACTACTGTGAGCTGGAAACGGACATCTCTCGGGTATCAGAGGATGTATTTTTCATATTTTAGTCAACTTCTTCAATTGTTGGGCCGGCACTGCCACCTTCATTGGCACCAGCGTTAGCGCCACTGAAGTCGCCAGGCATACCGCCAGGCATACCACCTGGCATTCCCTGGCCACCTGTAGCCTGGTATAGCTTAGTGATGATGGGTTTGCATATGCCTTCAATTTCTTTGAGCCTGTCTTCATATTCATCCTTTTCTGCAGTCTGTGGGAGGGAATCAGAAATGCATGTTATTTGCTTGTCCTGAATATACGTCTTTTCCAAACATAAATGTAACAACAAATTTGGTCAATCATCTCGCCATAGCTATCAGTGGGGTCATACTAACATTGTGTACTCTTGATGAATTTTGTTGCGTCCTGAAGCTGTAACGAAGCTGAGCCCAGTGGCAACATCATCCATGATTGTTGATATATATGTAACTCTAAGCCTGTTAATTCAGTAAGTCACTGCACTCCCTTTACTGTCACTATGCACCTTAGATTATCACGTGACCTGTGAAAAATTCACATACCTGGTTGCTGTCTAGCCAAGTGATGACTTCTTGACACTTTTCAATTATCTTTGTCTTATCTTCTTCGCTGATCTTGTCTTTCAGCTTCTCGTCTTCAACAGTGTTCTTCATGTTGAAACAATAGCTTTCAAGATTGTTCTTGGCTGAAATTCTGTCCCTTTGAGCTTCATCTTCGTTCTTGTACTTCTCGGCATCCTGCACCATGCGTTCAATCTCTTCCTTGGACAGACGTCCTGTAAGACGATAGCAGTGTAATTGAAAGTCATTGGTATTATACAACGTCCATGCCACAATATATATTATAGCCCAAACATGGGACTATGTGCTCGAGGGTAGGTGACCATTTGCCCGACGTAAGGAGGGCAAATGGTCTCCTGCCCTGAGGGTACATAGTCCCTTGTTTGGGCTATAATGTTTTTATTACATGCCTCTCTTACTCAGTTTGCACCAAAAATATTTACGTTTATTGGCAAATTATAGTCAAATGCTTTATTTTCATTTTAGACGAAAAACGGTTAAAAATAGAACAATTTTCATCATCGAATGGCGCATTGATATAAACTACTGTTATGTGGTTTATCAATATTTTTATGCGAAATTTTCCAAAAACTGGATTTTCTGTGCAAAACATGAAATTTCGAGACTTTTACATCCAAAAGTTTTCAAGTTGAAAATAGTTCCGGTTCACTTTCAGTCCAGTGATGACTATGCGGCCCGCGACGTCATCGGCGAGTTTACCATTGAATCCTATGGAGCGCGCGACGTTCGATATACGAGGCATGTAATAATGTCCTTTGCCTGCATCAACACATACTATGTGCTAAAATGATACCAAGGAAAAAAAATATTTTTCTGCAACAAAATATACAAGAGGTTAAACAGATCAGAGTAAACCAAAGCAGACTGCCTAAAGGCTTACAAATACTCACCTTTTTCATTCGTGATGGTGATCTTATTTCCTTTGCCTGTGCTCTTGTCTACAGCAGACACATTCAGGATACCGTTGGCATCTACGTCAAATGTTACTTTGATCTGCGGTACACCACGGGGTGCTGGAGGGATACCAGTCAGTTCAAATTTTCCCAAAATATTCTGTTAGGAATAAGAAACAAGGTTTCTGTAATAAGTTGGCACGAAAGAAACTAGTCTTGTGACCTGGAACGTCAATTCTGCAATAGCATATTCTCAAGGCATTGGTTTACCAGAGGGTTCATACATTCACATCACCCAAATTACAGGATGTGAGTGATTTTTGAGGACTTTTTAAGTTTCAAAATATCATTTTCCGTACCGTACCAAATCGTTTTATGATTTCATCACTTATCACCTAATCAATTTTTGATAACGGGGGGGGTGGTTATCAGTTTCCGAGGACTTTCCAGGAGGTTTTAAATTCAAGGACTATCCAGAAGTGTCACACCTTGTTATGTCTTACTCTGTGAGAATTTATATTTACATATCACCCATATCCATACCACTATGGACTCTCTACTCTTCATTTGTAAGCCTTGAATTGCAATTTCACGAATTTTTTGTAAGAGAAATGATTCCCTCAGAAAGATATTTCAAGAACGACATGCAAAATGTGGTGATTATTTCACACACTAGGCAGACACTCAGAGGAAATAGATGACGAGTGTAGCTTGAACAATAACTTTTATTTAGCAGTGCAGTGTATGACATCATCCACAGTATTATTACTATGTTTATTATTCTGAATCCCCTGTTGTAACAAGCAGCCACACCTATAATGAATTAAACTAGGTATACCAGACCAAAATTTTAAAATCAGAATTGCAATAAATATTCTTTATTAACAGCAGAACTGTGCAAGGGATGGTTAAAATTGAAAACCTGATGAAAATTGCTTGATCGGTTCAGTTGTTATGAGCCTCTAAAGGTTGCTCAAAAAGCCTACATCAACCGTCATAGGTGAAAAAATATGAAATATTGAATAAATTCCAATATTTGGAATGATTTTTTTCAATAATTTGTACTTCCAAAACAAATTATGTAGTCCTTTGAGGAGAAAAGGAATATATTCACAGAGAAAAAGTGTTCCTGACACTATAACTTGGCCTCTGTACTGGAAAAACTAGGTTAAAAATGGCAATTTTTACCAAAATTCTGACTGAAGTAAGGCTCAAAATAGTTATTTTAGACAAATTGCAAGTTTCAAGGGTGGATTAATACAGAAAATCAATACATCATGAAGTTTTTTTTGGTAAAGTTACAAAATATGACAACTTTCTAATTTGTTTATAGTATAATGATTTCAAATGTTTGCTTTGATGTAGAAAAAATTGGGTCATAAACATTTAAATATTGCTATTTTTGGTTTAAAATCTTGAAAAATTCAGATCCGCCCTAATTAAATATGCAAAACCAACGTAGTTTTGGTTCTCAATGTCATATCACCGTGAAATTTTGGCAGTCAATGTTTTTAAGGAAACTCTATACATTAATAAAAGTGACTTGTAAATTTATGCAAAAACCACTGGTTTCCATGGCAACAGTGCAACGTTTTGCATATACAGTACAAAGCTTTACTTCTTTATGATCTGTCGTTGGAACACTAATTTTAACATGAAGGAAATAGGTGATTTCAACGAGCTCACTATTATTGCCAATGTTTATGTAATTGCATTTATGTCTCAAAATGATGGTTTTAATGTTATCATCAATTCAAGGGACAGTCACTGTGACTTCTGCTGATATTTATGAAGTATTTTTGTTCAGCAGTGTGAAGTACAATTTTGGGTTCTGTTCCCTTAAGTATGTTGAAATGCCCAGTATTTGGCTTGTAAATCATGCCTGTAAACGTATACACTGCTGAATTTTAGTCTGCTCTAAAATTCAAAAATTGTTACACAATAACAGTGTAATTTACATTATGAACACACTGTTTTGACAAGCTACAAACTTGGCATTTCAACAAACTTAACAAGTAGAACAACAAACTGTAGTTTGCACACTGAACAAAAATATTGAAATATACACTGAGGGAAATCTGTAAAAGTTACAGCTAACGTCCCTTTTACCGCTACATTACTTTTTCACAGTTACTATGTTTTTGTGTGTACAACTTACAAGTAGGCCAATATGTGGCTGCATGGCCATGAATTTGTATATAACTGTATATCATATTCTGAGAGTGAACAATCTATTTCAAACTTTAGAAGTTTTATGTATACAGAACTACCTTTTGAAAATCTAAAAATCTGAAGGCTAATTGGCAAATTATACATCATTATTCACTTGAATAAATTTGAAATTTTAAACTGAAACATGTAGATTTCTTATTTACATATTTACCTGACAGTTTTACATGGCAGCACATTCAGAAATACTTTTGACAGAATTTTTTATACAGGCCTGACACATGACCCACTTCTGGAACATGCCATATGCGGCCACCAGCAGTTGGTATCAGTGATATTTTGCACAGAACAAATTTTCTGCTGATAGGAGCTACATCATCTGGAGAGGGCCATTTAAATTTATCATGGGTTGTATAGGAACAGGGATGCATGAATTTGACAATCAAGTTTTCATTCTCTGTATTCATGATCTGTCCTGGAAACCAGACGTCTTTTCCACTGCCATCCTTCTCATATGCCACCGCAATGAAATCTCCACTTGCACACTGTATTTCACACTGTTCCTGCTCTGTCTCACTGTCACTATCTCTTTCAAGTCTACGTCGTTTTGTTTTGCTTTCTTTCTTCTTTTTCTTTTGTCTTTTCTTCATGTTCTGCTGTCCTGTCTCATGTGTCCTTGCAGTCTTTGTATTACTTGTGCTGCCGTGTTGTGCTTTTCCTGCTGTCACTTCTGCCTTGTCTAAGAAACACTGCTTGATATCCTCAAAGTGTGCCTTCCTTCTGGGATCTTGGAAATTCCATTCTGGGGTCTTTTGTGTATAGGTATCTGTTGTTGTATTGTTCAAAATGATCTTTTTCAGGTTCTCTGTGAGTGTAGCGCTGCTGTATGCCTTGCCATCTTTACTTGCTTGGAATAATTCCTTATTTCCTTTCACCTGTAGCACTTTATGGTAATATTTTATTCTGTTAGCAGAATATCACGTTTTCCACTTTCATTACTGATGTTTGACAGCATACGCTCTACGTCTGTGTCTGATCTGCATGGTCCATTGTGTGCATGAACTTTATCTATCAATATCTGCCTTTCTTCTATCTTTCTTTGTTCTGCCATTTTGTTCTTCTGTGCATGTTGTTGGATGATTTTCTGTTTCTTTTCCTTTACATTTTGGACATACTCTTGATGTTTTGACCTCACAAGTTTACCATACTTGCGTGCTTCTGTCATTAGAGCTGACTTATTTCTGTACTCTTATCTTTCAACCATTCCATAGTTTTGTTCTTTTTTATCATGATCACACTTGAATGATGTCTGGTACTGGCATTAGGCTTCTGATGTTTTGAATAATCATAGTCACCGAAGTCATTTTCACAATCAAATTATCCTTTTTGGTATGTGCAGTGCAAGCAGAGAGCAAAGGTGAACTTTCCTGTCCATATTTCCCACCAGGGAGATATTCCTGCAGCTGTTTGACAGTGACAGAGAGACTTGCTGCACAGATAAGTTCAAGAACTTCTCTAGTCAGCTCACTGCTTTCAGCATCAGATGTTGCAAATAGGCTGTCAGATACTTCATCATCTTTGGCCTGGAAATCGGGGAATAATATCTCATCCATTGACAAGAGTGTAGATGCATCATTGGTCCATTGCTGCAACTTGTCTCTCAAAGGTATGATGTACTCGTAAAGCTTGGTCACAGGTACCTTACTCTTGATCAACAACCAGAGTGGTGTAGTGACCTTACGGCTGAAGATTCCAAGTGCTCTCAATCCACAGAGTAAAGCTTTACTATTTATGTCTGCTTTAACAGATGTCAGAAGTCGATTCCCTTTGGTGAGATAGCCTTCACTAAAAAACTCCTGTATATCTTTTGCATGATGATATAGCACTGCTGCTCCCTCAAACAGACAGTTGAATCGATTACCACGGTAACTGAGGACTTCTGATTTTTTTTCCTTTAGCTCCATGGAACTCAACCACTCAGATCGACATCCATTCTTTTGGTCTCCACGTTGACCCAAGACTTTGGATGCGGTTCTCAGCAAACGGTGTCGGCTGATTCTGTACAGGACCACATTTTGAACTCTGGTAGCCCATCTCTCCCCAGTTTCCCATACACTTTCTCAAGGCAAGGTTGCAGCTGTTTCAATGCTGTTTCACACTGTGTGCTGAGGCCTAGAAGAAAATGGGCTGAGCAATAGAAGTAATTTAGATGAGCATTACGTTCATCTAGGTCAGGAACAAACTGCTGCCGCCATTCATCTAGCTTGTTATGGTACGCTTTCATGATACTTGATCTGTCTGATACAACATTGGTTAGTTTCCTCACCAGTTCTTTCATTGCACCCTGACTGTCTGTTTCATTTGCATATTCTGAAAGTTCCTCCATCAGTTTTATTGTTGTATCCAAGACAGTCTGTGAATTTTCCTCTGCCACATCCAAATATCCCAGAGTGAGACTCTCTCCACTGTCCAATGTGACCTCAAAGTCTAGCACTTTATCTCCATCGCGAGATGTTCCATCAGTGTGCATGTCATAATGCTTTGATTGCATTATTTTTTCACTGACATGTTTTTGGCCAGGTAGTGAGCTTCGTCTGCAATGTTAGTGGTGGTTGTTCTTTTCGGTAGATCTTTCTTGTCAATCTTAGCATGGTGGATGGTTCTTGATACAATTTCAATGACGTCAGGAATTTTACTTGAACCAATCTGTTTTCCCTGAAGCTCCATCACACAGGTTCGAAGATCATCACTGAAAGGTGCATTGGTACAGTCATTTGTCCTCAGATATACAACTCCCTCATTAGCATTGTCAAGCTGACTGGTTAAAACATTGATGTTGTCTTATAGTGCTTTTACTTTCTCTGTTAGACTTGCAATAGTTGATGTATTTTCTTTTATGACATTTTTGTATGAGATTGAAGATTTCTTGTGTTGTTCCACTGTTGTTTGTAGTAGTTTTTATCATGCTTTAGATCGTTAACAACTTTCTGATAATCTTCTTTCAGCTGACCTTCTCTTATTTCACTTTTTTTCATGGTTGGGTTGGCAAGACATAACTTTGCTTTCAATTTTCCAATTTTTGCATCTGCTTTAGTACATTATTACACTTTACTTCCCTCTGTTTGATTTCTTTATCCCATCGTTTTAGTCGCCTGTTGTAGTTGTTTTCTTTCACTGATTTCATTTGTTTTTGAGTGAGTATGAGTCGTTGTGACAGCTCATTGTACTTGTTTTTCAGTTTGTTGTACTTGATTGAATACACAGTCTCAGTTTGCAGCTCACTATATAGAGATTCTAACTCTGCTACAATTTCTTTTCTAGCTTCCAACTGTTCCACTGCCACTTTCAGTTGTACATCAAGTTCTGCTACTCTGCATTTCAGCTCTCTCTTTTCTTTTTCAAGTACTTTGTTTTTCACTGTAGCTACTCTCAGCTCTTCACAAAGTTGTTGTTGTTGTTGTTTTTGTTGTTGTTGTTGTTTCTGTGGATTTTTATTTCGTTCCTCTTGTGATATATTTTTAACGTAAAGTTCATGTTTGAATGTTGTTGCTGTTACTCTGTTTGTCTTGTTCATCTGTGCATGCTTGTAGGCTGTTACACCCCACATCTGTCGGAGACACTGTGGTGAAATGCCATTTAGAGCTGGAAGGAGTTTGCTGGCCCACTCAGTTGCATTTATCCATGTAAAAAGTCCCTTTAAGATCAGTGACCTCAATTCAATAACTGCCCCATTAGTGAGCCTATCTGTCATGTCATCAAGGCCGTTGAGAGTATACAATGATGGTAAAGTAATCCCCAGATCACAGCAGTATTCACCAATAAAATCTCCGGTGTTACACTGGTACAGCTCTGACATTGACTTATTTAAGTACTCTATTTGTTGTTGTCTGTTCATTTTCTTTAATTCTCTTTCTTGCTTTCTCTTCATGTTTGACAAACGTTTAGGTTCTTTTGGTAAATTTGTTGCTCCCATTTGTTTCAAACAATCATATAGAGTTACAAAACTTCCTGCTTCCATCGACAGAAGAAGAAAAATTGCCGTTTGTGATTTTTTTCCCATCTGCAATGAAAATGAATAAAACCATATTACTATATTTTCTTAACTTTTATTAAAGTTTGCCATGATATTTCCTGAATTCCTGTGAGATCTAGGACAAAAAATTGACAGAGCTAAACTTCTAAAGTCAAGCATCTTACAATTTGGGTTTAGTGGGCAGGCTAAGTTGTTTGTACATAAACAAACTCAAATTTTGTTTCTGTCATTTTCTTGCAGAATTATTTTGTTGAAATTAAATACAGTAACTAAAATATAAATTTTAAATATGAAAAATTAAACAAAGAGTTGACATCAGAAGAGCAAGCAAAACAAAGGCCGGTGTCAACTAGAAAGACAGAACTTATTTTTTTTTATTGAAAAATTGGGCATAGGTTTCCCCTGCATGGGCACCTGGCCCATGGCAGCTGCTGTTCAGCAGATTAAACCCAGACAATCAGCATCAACTCAAGAAAAAATTTATGAAATATTAGAAAAAAATTTTGAGGGGCAAAATGGAAATGTACTTTACTCAAAAATTTAACGTTTACCTGAATTTATTGCTTCAAAAACCAAATGTCAAAATAACGGGATTACTTCTCATCCAACATGATGCTCAAATTACAGTATACAGCTCAGAGCAAAAAATCACAGCCGTTCACAATTATTTTTAGAATAGAAATATATTTCAGTAATTTACAAGAAAAATATAGTATTTATTGAGAAAAATATCAACAAACTTACCATTCTGTGAGAATCTTGCCAAAATCTCACCGATATTTCCACCAGTCAAGCCAGAAAGCTCGAGTGCCAAGTCTCGGGTAGCGCTAGCGTCCATAGTTACAGATGTCGTCAACAAGACTCAAAGTTCGCGCGGTTCAGCAGCACTCTCAACAAAACAAATCACCTACCGCTATTGAGTCTCTGATTCATCCACATTTATTTCAAATTCAATAAATAGACGAGGTCTCAGTCAACATATCAATGTAATTTTCTCCCCATTAAAATCTTTAGAAATGTCCAAAATGTGCTCACAAATTTTTCAAATGAAGATTTTTACAAGATTTAGTCAGAATTTGCAGACGAAAATGGTACCATTCGAAAGACAATTTCATAGCGAAAAATACCCGGAACACTTTCTTTGTCTAGCTGCGCAGACTCAGCAGCGACACCCGATGATTTATGGGTAAGGTCATAAAACAGCTGGAGGTCAAATTGCGTCTTTCGAGGTCAGTGCTCAGAGCTCACGCTGAGGCAATTTTACGATGGCCATTTCTTCATTTTGTTACGTAAAATTTCGAAATAAAGACAAGTAAGTGACACTAAGGTATCTTTTTACTCGGATTAGCACCTTTTTAGCCTCATTTTCTTGGAAAAAACCAACATTTTTTATCTCTAAATATGGTCGATCTCCGTAGTCACATACGCGTTCAGTAGCCATTGTATGGCCGTCTGGTATACCTAATTAAACGTACTAACACCCACATCAGCTTTACTATCACTTAACCCTTTGAGCCAACTGCAATTTTTCCCCTAAATATCAGGCCATTTTATCAATTTTTATGAATTTTTTCTGTAATTTTTTCCATGATTTTGGACCAAATGGACATAAATATTCAAGGGCTGCACTTTTTGACCCAAATTTTGTGAAAAATCTGAAAAAAGAATACCGTCAAGGGCTGTGTGTTCTGATTTGCTTTGAATTGTCTATTCAAGAAATATTTAAACCAGAAACAAGAATGACAAACAAATATGAGCTAAAAAGTAAATAAGGTCTGAAACTTTAGGTACTGGAGGTCAACTTTAGGAACAGGCTTAGCAGAGGAATGTTTCAACACAGTCCTTCATGGTTTCAGCAGGTCTGCCAATATGTATCAGTTCATGAACAATGACAGGAAATGACTCAAGGTCAGTGGAGTAGCCTGTTTAAGTCACTGCCACCACTCCTACACATAAAAGGTACATTGCATACAAATAGGTTAGGGATTACAGAATCTCCAACTCGGATGTGTGGGTTGCTTCAGTTAATGCCACCACTCCTACAAATTTGCAGGATTTCCCCTTTTTCTTACCTCATTTACACATTTTTGACACAGACATGTTCATTTGGACAACGTCACATCTCAACCCCTGGGTCTACCTGTACACCAGATATTGTGATGATAGGTGTGGCGGACATACATCCGCACACACATACAAACATACATACATACAGACGCCATTGACTCACCACATAAGCTCTTTTAGGTATTTATATACATACATGAGCTAAAAATTGTCTAGATCTGAAAGAAATTGTTGGCGTTGTGTAGTATAAATGCAACAGAAAGCAACTTTGGCACTCAATGGGTTAAAGCAAGTTGTGTAGATCAGATACTTACATTGTCTTTTGTCATTGCACGTTCCCCTTCATAGACCTGGATGAGCACACCTGGTTGGTTGTCGGAGTAGGTTGTAAATACCTGGGTCTGCTTTGTCGGGACAGTGGTGTTACGTTTAATCAAGGCTGTCATCACGCCACCGGCAGTCTCAATACCAAGGGACAGAGGAGCCACGTCAAGAAGTAGAAGATCGGAGACTTCCTCCGATTTGTCTCCAGAGAGAATTGCAGCCTGGACAGCTGTAAGAAATTGGATCAAATTAAATGTAGGCCGTTCATTTAGGACGTCGCCATGAAAATTAAACCTCACAACTGTACACACAAAGTGATTTTGCATCAGGTGAAAAGGATTTTTGCTGATAGAGGAGTTGACTAACATAGTTGCTCATACACTACAGAGTGGACTTGAGACAAATCACAACTTTATAATTATACACACCGTTTTGGTAAGAACTTTTCACGAAAATCTACATACCAGCACCATACGCAACAGCTTCGTCAGGGTTGATGCTCTTATTCAAGTCCTTGCCGTTGAAGAAATCTTGCAAGATCTTCTGAATTTTAGGGATACGAGTAGAGCCGCCCACAAGTACAAGGTCATGGATGTTTGACTTGTCTAGCTTGGAATCTCTTAGAGCTTTCTCGACTGGTGTGAGTGTACTACGGAACAGGTCTGCGTTTTGTTCCTCAAAACGGGCACGAGTGATCGAGGTGTAGAAATCAATTCCTTCAAATAGCGAATCGATTTCGATGCTGGATGGCGAGAAGAAATTGCAAATTGGTAAGTTTGTAACAGAACACTTGTATAAACAATCTAAGAATGCATCTGCTGGTCAAATCTTAATGATTTTCTGTTGTGAAAGGCTCTTTGAAATTACCTTATTTGCTGCGGACAAAATATTAAAAAGCAGACAGGAAGCAATTTCAGAGCACATTGGTTTTATCAGCTTTCAACAGTGTTAACTTACAGAACTTTCATACATGAAGCATTCATTTCATTTATTGTTAAAACAAAAGGGACGGCAAAGTGAACACTGAGGGCGAGCGGCATTCCCTAATATTATCATTAACAATTGTTAAAACAGAAAGATTACACTGGAAGATGAGAACAAAGACCATAAGAAATATAATTTGCCATTACTTATGACACTGCTATGTCATGGATAACAAATTTGTATGGCTAGAAATGTAAACAAATAAGTTTGTATATCATACGCACTTATAATTGATATGTGAAAGAAAATACATGTAAATACTAACCTTGCTTGAGTTGAAGATGACAGTGTCCTCTTTGCACGTTCACAAGCAGTTCTAAGACGTCTAAGTGCACGCTTACTTCCTGTGATATCCTTCTTGTGTTTGCGTTTGAACTCATTCACAAAGTGGTTGACCATCCGACTGTCAAAGTCTTCACCCCCCAAGTGAGTGTCACCGGCTGTGGACTTGACCTCAAAGATGCCATCCTCAATGGTCAAGATGGACACATCAAAAGTACCACCGCCAAGGTCAAAGATTAGGACGTTACGCTCAGCACCAACCTGTTTGGCAAAGCAGTGAGTATTAACTTTGTCAGTCTCTCTTGGATATGTGGTTTTACATTACTATCAAGGTAAATGACTAGACATTACTCGAACAACAAACTGTGGGTGTCCAGTGATGAGCACATTTCTGATTGATTTTTTAATCACTGGAAATTTCTGTGAGTTGGCACTTTACCAATATGCATCAAACAGAACTTTATGATGTCTATGGTGAGTCAAGGAAGAATGCACCATGGTGCCATATACTCTGATCTACTTCTTGTTTGGGCTAATTTTAAAGATCTTTGCGTAAGAAAAATTTTCAGTCTTAGTGTTTCAAAATCATTAACTTTTTTCCCCCATAGAGTTAACACAGGGATGTTGGCCATTTTGAAATCAGACATCAGTGAATGTTAGGTAATTTGTTTCTCTAGTACCCAGCTTTGCATGTTGACCCCTGATTTTTTATTCTTGATTAGGAAAGTTTTGCGCAAAAGTTTAAGCCTTTCACTTAAGGAGTGAGTACTACCTAATTAATAATGATAATATTACTAATATTTTATTGCTAGACGCATTAAAATAAAATGGAAATTGAATATGAAAACCAGAAAAAAAATATTATAATAAAACTGAGACTTAAAAATGCAAGAGATTAAGAAAATGAACAGCAGAATAAGACATGAAAATCATCAAAGGGTGAGACATGCAAGAAAAGCATAAACGATAGATGCTACGAAGGCATTAAAAAAACAACTATACATGCTGTTTAAATAAAACAAACCAAGAATTTGCTTCTTCACAATAGCAGGTATGTCTCAAAGATAAAGACACAAAATTTCTGAATGTTGCCGCATAATTCTATTTTCTCCATGGAAAACGCAGAGAAAATAAACCGAATGCATTCAGCAGTTTCATATAGACACACAGATTTTACCATACATTGGAGAAATCATCATGCATGATAATTTTCAGCATGTGTCATGTTCATGCTTGCCTTTCTTCCTAAGTGGAAAGAAGCTTCACGTAGCAGCTTAGTCACTTACTTAATAGCATGAAATGAATTACAAACAGAAACTCACGTAACTGAATATAAGTTTAAAGGCAAGTCAAATCAAGATGCAGCTACATTTTGTGGTATTCTTTTGTTATATCAGTAGTTTATTGAAAGAACCAGAAGCAAACATTTCACTATTCTTCCTAAAAATACATGCAAGTTTGACCATAGAGGGCGCTGTTCAATCAACTTTCCAGAATCATCAGCAAAATCAGTTATTAATATGTTAATGAAAATATCCAAAAAGTTTTGCATGAAAGGTGCAAGCATGTCACCCCACATGCAGTAGTGGCATATGTGCATTTCTAATGTCCTAGTGCTTACTTTGCTTAACTTTTGTCATAGCTTTGTCTTCCTAAAATCTTACACCTGTTCAACTTACCTTTTTGTCAAGACCATATGCAATAGCTGCAGCTGTGGGCTCGTTGATAATACGGAGCACATTCATGCCGGAGATTGTACCAGCATCTTTGGTGGCTTGACGTTGAGAATCATTGAAATAGGCTGGGACAGTTACTACAGCATTATTGACTTTCTGTGGTAAGAAAAATTAACATAAATTATATTACCAATGAAATTAATGACAAGTGATCTGTTCAAGAAATTATTTCTTATAATTACATTGGACTCATACTGATAATAGGTCTTTTTATTTTCTAATGTACAGTGCTTGGTCGGAATACTATTGCAATACTTGCTACGCCAAAGGGAATTTTCATAGGACAAGGAAAATAAGTTTACATGTTCGCCAGTCTTACCAAATACAATTGATTCTACCTGTAGGGGAATCAGAATAGATATCAACTGGATATCTATTTCATTCATTGCCTTTCCATCAGGTGGGGCAAGGGTTTGAGTTAAGGTTTTGCTAAATGTGCATGTCTGGGCCGTAACTGTTCAAGAGCTATTATAATCCTCTTTGTACCTTTCCAAGATATGCTTCGGCAATTTCCTTCATCTTGAGGAGAACCATGGAACTGATTTCTTCTGGGTAGAAGGTTTTCTCTTCTGCTTTGTACTCCACTTGGATCTTGGGCTTGCCTCCATCATTAGTCACTTTAAATGGCCACAGTTTCATGTCCTGTTGGACAACTGATTCTTCAAACCGACGACCAATTAAACGCTTGGCATCTGAAGACAAAAAAGTTTTGTTTTTTTATGGCAAATAACAGAATCTGTGAAGGTCAAGGAAGTCTTTGTTAGACACACGGTAAAAGAAACTTAAAATTTAAGAATACTTTTTACAAATTGTAAAAGGACTACTTTCCAAGACATCATTTTTACAATTGATCATTTTTTATATCATTTTACATAACATTTTCAGGATATGACAACTGATAATCTTGTCAATTTTGAAAATTTTGGGTGGATGATCAGTATTCCAGGAAGTTGGTTTCATTTTTTAGCCCTTTTCCAGAACTTTCCAGGAGGCTTTTAAAATTCAGGGACTTTTAAATGACTTTTTGGAAGTGAACAAACATCACTAAAATCTTTGCTAATCTTTTTAGAAAAATAGTGCCTACAAAATATGACTTTTGATGAATTTTGTTCCAGATTTTGCATCATATTCCTGCACCAGAACTTTGCAGTGTTACAGTGTTTTCATATGCTGAATAAAGGTCAGAGGTCAACAGTGATGCCATAGTTTAAAAGAACATTCAGACATGCTGCTGAATAAGGTCAGAGGTCAACACTGGCAGGTCATAGTTCACCAGAAAGAACTTCTTTCATTTTCACTATACAAATATTAAAGTCATGAAGTAATGACTAATCCTACTTTCTCTCATTAAAAATGTGAATGTTGAAGTCAGAGGTCACCTTAACATTAATAACCTACCAAACACAGTATTGTTTGGATTCATAGCAACTTGGTTCTTGGCAGCGTCTCCGATGAGACGTTCTGTATCTGTGAAAGCCACATAGCTGGGAGTTGTACGGTTTCCTTGGTCGTTGGCTATGATTTCGACTTTGCCATGCTGGAATACACCAACGCAGGAGTATGTTGTACCCAAATCAATACCAACTGCTGGTCCTTTGGCGGCCATGTTTTCTTTTATCTAGAAGAAGCAGAGTAGTGATAGGTAACATGTAATCCTGATGACAGTCCATGTCATTTTTTAGCATCTTTCACATTTAATCTCTTGATTTCATATTTACAGGAACACTGCTGGTATAAAGAGCTACTGCACATTTGCCATGGATTTTAATATCATAGAGTTCAAATGCCTGACAATGGTTTTAACTGTCCCAGTCATACTGTACAGATCAAAATGTCAGTTGTCCGCCACTTGGGAGGGCTTCTTGTGTAAGTTTCAAGGTAGGACGTTGAGATTTAAAGGACCTACACGTGAGGTTGGCAATTTAATCTTTCTTGCGTAATCTTTCTTGAGATTTAGCTCAATTTCCATTCATTCATTAATCCACATTCATTGATAATATTATCATATTCTTTGGTTCTTTTTCAAAGTTTATTTAACTAATGTTAGAGTTCTGGTAGACTTATGGTATTCATTTGATGAACACACTGTCTGTCGTTCTTGACTTTAATATGACAATTTCTGGTGGGTTTTTTTCTGATCACACTTCCCGTTGACATACCGCATTGTCCTTACCCAGTCTGCTGAGTCGAAGTCTAATCTTGTGTTAACTTGTCGAAAAAGTGCGAGATGACAACAGAAAATCATGAATGGGAGGTATGTAAGAAAATTCTGCTTATTTAGACCTGTAATACGCCCCCTTCGAAATTCTAGACTACTGGCCAAAACCATGGTAGTCCAGAATATTTATATAAGGCCGGCCTTGCCCAAAATTTAATTAATAGCCGAAACTGCGTCAACATGTAAAGTTGATAATTAATCTTTGAATGTTTGAACGGGAAATTTGTCACGAGGTTGGCAACGCCACTAGGAGGAGTAGGACATCAGATTGACTTCCGACGATTGCTCCAGACTGAAGTCGAATTGAAGTCGCTACTCTACATGGCAGGGCAATACCGGCTATAGGCTTCCTGTGGTGGGAGGCCTATAGCTGGAATACACAGCCCTGCCATACAGAGCTCAAGTCAACGTATCCTAAGCTACATGTTACATGTAACTACACGCCAAGCTTTCACTTCAGTTTAAATTGACTAATCAGTTTTTCGGCGAAATTTGGTGATACAATGGTAAAAGTTCGACTGACGACATCATCACTCCATGGGCCCGTTCTATACCAAAATGAATTCCTCTTTACACATGCTCTCTTTTCAGCCAAATGTCTCTGAAACAATTGGACAAGAAAATTGATCAAACATTTTTTACTCGTTTTGCGCTTTAACAGGAATCCCAGCATGCTGCAGCACGTGTACATACCGGATTACCGCCATGTACCGGTACGAGATAGAGGTCCTCGAAGAAAGCCGGTCTTTCTTGAAGATCGCCAATTCCTTTTACATTTTGATAATCGTGAAAGAAAGTGTGACTTACCTGAATTTGAAGGAGTTAAAAAAGAGTTTCTAAATCACAGAAATGCGGGGCAAATATCCTAATTTTTGACCTTGTTCTTCTAGAATTGGGTAGTTCGGGAAGCTCTCGTGTCCTGACTAACCTTTAATATATTATTTCCATGACGTAAAAATTAAACGGGCCTATCAGCAGGCGAGTTTGAGTTGGTCACATGCTTTCGAAATTTCTCGAACACTTCTCACGTGAGACCCTCGCACCAATCAGTGTATGTATATTGTGCGCCCTAGCAGCCGGCTGGCAAATATACACAAGCGTAAGCGTATACATATCCTTTGTTCAATCGTGCCAGCACGACGCGTCAACGAGCTTCCGACTATATTGAACTGTGGCTACGCGCAGAGGTCATTACTACATCATACATGTGCCATTTCCGCACTCATGGAAGCGTTCCACCAGATATTCTTTGATTCAGCATTTGCTTTGTAGCATCACCAAAACAGAATGTAGGCCTATATCGTGCCGGTCATATTGCTGACTTAATCATTCACGGCCCCTCCACAAAATACATGTAGGCCTATTTGTGGATGTACCGCGCGTAAATACACTGTTGGTCGAGACATAATTTCTAAAATGACTGAAAGTAACAGAGCTGCATTGCGCTAAAGCACTGTCCGAACATTAGGCCGATAAGTATGGCGAGAGTGTGTCCGGCTTTGCCTCTTGAATTGGGAGCACAGTCACCTGTGTTCTATTCCGCTCTGCGCCAACGAGCCCTACAGACATGTGTACATGCATGTACATAGGCCTGATGTACACACGTCTATTGGGCGAATAGGCGCTAGGCGCAGAGCGGACTAGGACACAGGTGACTGTGGTTGGGAGGCGGCGTAGCCAAAGCCGGACACTCGCCATAGGGCTATGTCCGAACATAGCCCTGCCAGGCTCATCTTCGCTTGCCAAAGGTCTCTTGTCCGTGCAGCTGGATGCTCCCCGAAATCAGACGGACCCCTGCGAGCGGACCACTGCAGAAAAATTCTATAATACTTACTGTATTAGCATGGATTAATGCCTGTATTTTAGTATATAGCCTACAGATGAATACAGTCAAGAATCCATTTCTTGTATTCAGCAAGCCTGTATTCATGTGGATGCATGTGAATTCACTGTATTATACTATAATACAGACAACTCATTGACGATGTTGCCAGGCAGTGCTAGGTTGGAACACTGACGGCGAAGGGTAGGCTACTATGTCCTAGGCCCATACATCGAGAGAAAAATCCTAGAGTAGGCCTATATATATATATTATCTTTTCAAGCCAGAATTCCAATTTGCTGTTGTAATATATAGTAGAAAAAACACCCCAGAAATGGGTAAATCCGGTATTCCATTGCACTCGGCTTTGACCAATGCACTCAGAGCTCCTTGTGGTTTACCCATTGCTTGTGAGTGTGTTTTCCCTTCAACTACAGGGAATAGGGTAATACTGGTTAATGTTATTGCTTACAGTGTAAGCTTAGTTTTTTGTTTTTACTGGGTGGTGAAAAATGATTAACGTTTCGCTGACTCATTTCTACTGTTAACCTTCTAATTATCTGAAAAAGAAAATAATAAAGCCTTTAAACTCCTTAATAACTGAAAAAAGAAAGTAAGGCTTTGATGATGTGCCCAGAATTTTGATATTACACTGGCGCTAGCGCCGTGTAACTCTTCTTGATTATAAGGTCTATATATTAGCTATATTAGCACTATAATTAGCTCTTTCATTTTCAGCAAACAAAATAAATGGAGCTGCACCACATAAGGCATTAAACGAAAGTGTAAAAAATGATTTTTTTTTTTTATTTTATTTATTCATTTTTTTTATTTTATTACTCATCCGACAGGCGAACCGGGCCAATTACAGGATGTGGTACCCGCTACCCAACGGAGCAATGAGGAGTAAAGTGCCTTGGTCAAGGGCACACACTAACACTACAGTGCACCATGCTAGAGTCTCGAACTCACCATCGTCTGACATCGACTCTGGTCCGTTACTCTGGACCTTGCGGCTACCGGGTTTCGAACTCACCATCTTCTGATAGTGAATTCGGTACCGTAACCACTGGTCAACGGTACCTAGGGAAGTGTTAGGGTTAGGGTACTCTCGTGCCTGAGGGTGCACGGGCAATGATGACCGACCATCCAGCCTTCAAGTTGAAAGCATTGAAGCTAACCGACCTAGCTGTATGATATCCACCCTCACTGCCTGACACGCATGAGCTGAGTCCTATTGTCAGTATGCATATAGTTTCAACGCGGTCGAGTTCAAGGACTTTGTCTACGAAGACACGATGATCCACTTTAGGAAGTCATAACACCATAGCCAAACAGCTCTGTACATTGCCGCATACTCTAATATCATGATGTATTAAAGGATTCATTAACTTACCAACAAAATACCATGGTCTCATGTTTTTGATTCCTGTTATTAAGCCATATGTTTTTAAATTGTCAGTTCGATTCCAGTTCTTTTTGATGGATTTAGTCGATTAGATGCACGAGCTTACATATATAATAAATGCGGCGGTCATATCTGAGTTGCAACCCGAAAGTTGTTCTGTAAAATCTATAGGTTGTGCATTCAAGAGGTTGGAAAATAGGAGCAAACTGTACTGCAGCAAGATAATCGATGAAGGACAAGGTAATTTCAAAATAAGTCATTATGGACTCATTCTGTGAACGCTATACTGTTTAGTGACTAATCTATTTCTTATGCGAAAGGCATCGCCAATACAGATTTCATTACAATTTGCATCAGGTCCAAATTTTTGTAACAGTGTATCGCATATGGTGACCGTTGTGCACGGAATTAACTTGAACTTTTAGAACAGTACGTAAAATGTTTCAGGGAATATTTGATCTTTTCTGGCTGAAAGCAGAGCTGAAGTGGTGCAAAGTTGACCAGTATTTCAACATATTTCAAGTAATAGTCAACACAAACTACTCTTCAAATCGAACAAAATTCATGAAAAAAGCTAAAAGAAGAGCGACTTCGTCCCTTTAAAGTGGAGTAATTTGATGGCCATTCATGTTTTGAAACATATTCCTTTGACACAGACTCAACATTCATACGAAATGATCTTCAAGTATTGCATTGTCAAAGTAACAAGTCAACATCTGAATCTATCATTTATAATAGAGGCATTAAGGAATATTTCCCATCTTAGATGACAAAGAACCTCCCTCATACTATACATTTTCAAAAAGCAGAGATTCTAACGTTTAGTATGGTAGTAGTTTACTCGAAGGATGGAGTGTGTATATTTAGTGTAAAACACCTCAATTTTGGTATTAATAATAAAAATTAATTTACGTCAAAAACTTGACACTATATTCTGAAATGTAACATTTCACTTGAAAGAAGAGTATATGTAGAAAAAAACAACTATTTTACTTTTCATTGTCTATATTCATTCTAAAATGGCATGGGTTGAAAGACTGACACTCAAAAAATTACAGTGTCTCTCACTAAAAATGTAAGAACTTTATGCTCAACAAAACAGTGGGTTTTTATATAGCATTTAAAGAACATAATGTGAAAATTTCAGAAAATTTGACCAAGCCAAAGTGGAGGTAAATTCAGAAACCTTGATATTGGGAGCAAAAGAAGCAAGGAAATCGGATGATTTGCATACATTAGCATAAATTAACACTTCTTTATCATGCAACAAACGACTGCTTGACAAGCTAAAATTTTAATCTTGGGGTTAACAAATTAATCAAAATATAGTGAATGTATGCAATAAAAAGGCTATTTTGAACAAAATACACTGTGTTGGGTGCAGCGCCCCCCTAATGTAGATCGATGTTACCAATAATATCTACACCAATATTGAAATTAAGAAACTTACAAGAATTGTTTTCATCGCTCTAATAAAAGGCATTCGACACGGTTCGTCACGATCTCTTACTCAACAAATTGAAACGCATCTTTGTCAACAATAATGCATTACATTGGTTTCAGAACTATCTCTCAGACCGCTCTTAGAACAAGTTTTATCAGCTTTCTGATAACTTCTTCTTTGCTCTTCATATTTTATATCAATGATCTTCCAGCTACGGTAGCAAAGTATAAAATTGCTTTGACGCTGCCATTATAGCTTCTGGTGAATCCGTTAGTTAGATCAGTAAACTAGGGGAAGTTGGAAAATTGCTATATACGAATAGATTGACATATAATATACAGAAGACACAATGGATGCACACATCATGATATCAAAAAAGCTGGATTACCCATAATAAAAATGTATGATGATTTAGTTGAACGGGTTGACTGCTTCAAATATCCAGGGGTCTTTTTCACGAATTTCTTATTACTGGAATATATTACGTTTTGTCATGGTTGAACAAAAAGATTTCTGCACGTCTCGGTATATGTGACGTCGCATCAGACCGAATATCGGCAATATATCGTTCATTTTTGATTTCTTGAAATGCTTCCCATTTTCTCTTCAATTTTATAGCCCCTAATGCAAAATACAGCATAACGATGCTATGCATTACATTTAACACTGGTTCTCCCTGGAAATCAGTACATTTTACTCGGTAGCTAACCAGTATAAATATATAAACAAATCAATCAATCAATCAATAGTGCCAATGAAGGCAAGGCCTTACATTTGAGCATTTTTAATTTTCATTCGCCAGATCGTTGCACACACCGTTACAAAAAAACAAAACATTGTACATAACAAACTTTATGTCGAATTCGAAGTAGAGGACCACCTACATTCAAGTTATTTGACAAATATTTCAAAACTTATTTGACATCGATGCAACTATGATTTTTTACATCATGATAGTCTGTATGCTTTCAAAGCATTTCTCGTTCAAACTGACTCACCTTTTATCACATGTCAGTAAAATCTTACGTGTTGATCCCCGTATGTACCATCACATCACGAGAATTGCTGGTGATCAAATTAATACTCGTACTGATGATGCGCGCCCGGAAACCTGCACGGAAAAAGGATATTACTGCTGAAAGTCGACTCCCGTTGCGTTGTAAAAAATTACTGATGGAATATAACATGCTGATAGTCGTTCTGCCCGGAAAAGTCCCATTCGAAGTCCCGCAAACGCGAAAACTTGAGCGACTAAACGACTGCATGCTCTAAACCATTGCAATACACTAAAAAGATACGCTTTTATGTTATCAAATACTTTGTGTCACAAAGACACTGATTGAAATCTAAATCTGAAGACTCATGCTTTACAGAGGGAGCTGTTCTGGCGACCTTTGTTCAAAGTTCAAAAAGCAATGGAATATTTAGAAATTCAGCTACTCTTGATGGGATCACAGTTTCCCTCCAATCCTTTTTTATGCAATTAAAATGCTACCTTGTATTTCACTAATAAGATGATAAACAAATCTGAGGATTTCTTATTTATTTATTTATTTTGCAATAAATGATACATAAAACACCATAAAATGAACAAATTTGTCCACGGATTACACAGAAAAGTCTAAAGACATTTCCACTGTGGTCCATATTGACAAAAGACTAACAAAACAATGGAAAAAAATACAAAGTGAGAAATCCGACAACAGAGAATAAAACAAGCACTTCCAAAAGATAACTAAAACCATAGACAGTAGAGTGGGGGAGACGGACGCGTCTCTGCTGGAAAGAACAAAGGGATTTAAAATATGCAGTGGCTGACCTTTGTTGCTAACGGTGGCGCTCTACATGTGGAGCCCCTAAGTTAATTATCATAATTTAGCGTCATCCGCAATATTGGATTGTAACTTGACAAGCTCTCTAGTCAATTGGACCCAACGGCGCGCCGATTGGACCCAAGTCAATGGACCCCACGCCGATTGGACCCAAGTCAATTGGACCCCACGCCGATTGGACCCAAGACAATTGGACCTCGTGATTGATCACAGGTTTTTACCAAATCATGAACTCATACAATCTTTTCGAATATCTCTGCACACTTAGCACCTTAGTAGTTTTAAGTCTGAAGTTCGCTAGCAATTCACGAATTCTTACATGTAGATATGACCGCGGTGCATCGGCCTTGCCGAGCTCGTCACGAAACGTACAGAGCATGGAGTTACTGTACACCTCACTGTTCAGCGCTGCGGGCCGGCCGCGTTGTCGTCTCCGAGTGGTGGCATTGTATCAATCACTCTCAAAGTGAATTTCATTGCATAATTCTTAAGACCAGTGCCTCTTAAATCGAAATAACAACCTATGCAATACAATCTGTAAGCTCGTAGAATTGGGGCACAACATCCGCTCTGCAGCCACTGTGACTTTTTGCTTTCATTCTATGACAAGGTCGCCATCTTGGACAATACCATTTACTCACAGGGGTCTATCGCTCTCTCGCGCCTGTGCCATCATGTTATTTGGCTTACACCAATTAACCTTCACCGACCCGAATCGACATGAGACGAATTTTGGACAGCTAATATCTCTATATCTGTTTAATCAACATTTGTAAGTCAGGCCTCCCCAGGGCCCTGTTATGATAGTGTGTCAAATGTCAGAGCATAGTGTAAGATCGTTCACAGCACAAGCAGAGCTTGGTGAAGCATAGCAAAATGTGAAATAAGTTGATGAAAAAAATTTCAAGCAATTTTTCAAGCTCTATACATTGATGATGTGATTTTTTTCACTAATGCATTACCATGGTGATTCAACACTGCCTCCATTGTTTTGGCAATACTATTCCAATTACATGCAAATCTTAACGATTCCAATCCCATCATCAGAGAGCATTACGGGTTTTCTTGGAAACCCAATCATATGATTCAGATCTCCACATCTTCGCTATTTTGAGTAGGCTGTATTAAAATCAGAAATGAATTTAAGGCAAAATCTATCTCAAGCTGACCAAATTTTTTCATTTTGAAATTTGTCATAATTAGAGCAGCATTGCCATGGTGGTATTTCATTGAGCTTTAATCAATTGAAAATTCAACTGTCAGCACAAAACAAACATAACAACAAAGACAAGCACAACAACTCATGTCACTATAGAAAACGAACAAACAATAAATAAAGTATTAAGACAACTGTGTCATTTTTATTTCATTGCAAAGTCAATGAACAACTCAAAAGACAATTATTTACATGTATGTAAAATGATAGTTGAAAGATCACTTCATGCTAAGGCTCAATGTCAACTTGTTTAATTTCAACGTGAATATAATCAGTATTTTCATTTATTCAAAAGCAACTGAAAATAAAAAAATACTCATCAAATAGTCATATACTGGTACATGTAAATTTTGCACATTTGCATGTTTATAATTGAAAAACTATCATATTTCCAGCTTCATTACCAGGAATAAGAAGTCACATAATGATAAACATTTTGTGGAAAACAGTCAGACATTCTAATTTCAAGTCAAAAAATTGCTTACTGAGTTTTTTGTAATAACCAACAGTAAGAAAATTTGAATTGCATACTTAAAATATATATTCAAAACATCTAGTACAGTTTACAAAGCAAGTTTTAGCTCAAGCTAAATGAAAGCTGCCCCATTGGATTTCAGTGAGGGCTGCCATATTTGAAATATAAGTTGGTGGATGGTGGCAGAGACAATACCAGGTATACCAGTAACTAATCAAAAAAGAAATCTCACAGTAAAACTGGTTCTGTTGACCTGTCTGCAGTTGAACCCTGGACGTAACAATAACATATAAAGTGCATGGACATAAAATAACCTTGTCGTACAACAATCTAGCATATTTTTCCAAATCAATTAAAATTGTGAAGAATGGTGTGCTTAAAACTACATTTTCAAAATTTTACAACTTGTCTGTGAATTTGTTTACACATGGGAGACATGGTAGAGTTCACTGAGGAAATATGTCCGGGGATACAAATCAAAATGTAACATTGGGAATCAACAGTACTGTGAGTGGCAGCATTTTGTCACTTTCATGTTTTACTTAAAAAAATCTTTTCATCCAAAGACATCAAATGGTGCTCCACAAACTGGCTACAACTCTTGTGCTTTTGATAACATTTTAAAAATGAGACTGAAGTTTCTTGACTGTATTGACTATATATTCATATTTGTTATTTCATTTTTTATTATTTCATTTGGAGTTGGCAAGGTTTATAACTTGGGTTGGGTTTGAAGTTTTTGAGGTAATATATAGATCAATGCGGTCTTCAGATGGTTGGTCCATTCAGCTTACTGCACGCTCTAAGTACTTGGATGTAGATATCTCCTTCTCTGTATATCTCTGCCACAGGCTGAACAGACGTCCTTGCAGACTGTTGTACGACTTCCTTTGGTATCGGCACAGTTTTCCTTCTTTCACAAGCTTCACGTTCAGTATGTCAGACGGGCTTCCTGGTGGAGGAGAGGGACCAATAAGTATAGTGGGAGGTTGCTGCGTCCTGCTTTAGAGAACATTCTGCGATGCCAGCCTTCTACATCATTGTTTGTCCTGATGGGATTCATGAATATACTCCATGATGAAGGTGGCCAAGTGCTGCTTTGAATCCAGGTTGATCTTATGTATGTTATGAAAGGGTGCAGGTCCTGTGTTGCCCTTTCTGCCAGGGTTTGAAAAGTCTCTTCGATATGCTCATAAGGCAAGAAGGGGAGAGCCATTAGTTGCTTAAGGAAGCTGTGCGTGGCACCATTCTCCATGAATGGGACTTACAATCCAAGCTGTTGCACCTTGCCCCCACAGAGCTTGTGTCCAGTGAAAACAACAGCCTTGGATGCAAGTCCCAGGAAAAATGGCACGCATCGCCTTTCATAAGCCAATCTCGAAATCCATTCATTATACACTTCTCAACCTGGCAGGTAGACAGCAGTCTCTTTGTGGCTTTTAAAATCTTGTAATCTTGTTTTTCTCTCCTTGACATGAGAGCAATAAACATCAGGGGTACTTGTTTGATATTTCCATCTGGACCTTTGATGAAAGTGTGGATTGAGGACATCTGTTGAAATGGCTTATGAACAATCTTAAAGGTGGCATCCATATACCATGATTTGGCTCGGCTCAGGACCTCTGCTTGTTCTGGTGAGAAAAAAATTAGGTGACGGGCTCCATCCATGGTAATGTCCTTTTGGAGGAAATCTGGCAGAATGAAAGATTCAGCAACCTCAAAGTTTAGGTCTTTTGGTTCTTCTGGTCTGAGTTTTTGGCGAAGTCGATTTGCTACACGGATGAGATTTGACTGCACAGGTTTGCTTTCTGGTGGTTTTTCTGGGTCAGCGTCATCAACGATGATTTTTTCAACAATGTCACTTGCAGAAGAGAAAAGGTTGTCACGCGCAGTCTTCTTTACTTTGGCTGTCATCTGTATTTTTGCTGTGATGCCTGGCTGTCCTGGATGGTTGTGGCTATGGAGTCCAGGGAAAAATGAGACTCCATCCTGCACCACTGAAGCTGGACATCTCAGAAGTTTGTTCGTTCTTACTCGACATCGCCATGTTGTCTTGCTTGACTTCTTGTCGCTCTTTGCATTGTATACATATCCAAAATTGTCAACCAGCACATATCATTGCCACGTTCTGATGCACCGATGACAATTTCATACATGATAGTAGTTTCTTCTCCCATCTGTGGTAAAGGCTGTGGTAGAATGTCATCCATAAGTGTTTCTTCCTGGGGGTGTTGAGGCTGAAGATATGGATTGTCATTAGTGAATGAGATGTCTTGGTCGTCTGGGTTGTTGGCTTCTTCAGTGTCTTGGAATAGGTGAGATGTTTCTGAAGGTGCGTAATTGTTGACAGGCGATGACTGGTGATGATCAGGAGATGCTTCTATGGATAATCGGCTGCTCTCAGCAATTGGCTCTGTCAGACTGGTTGGTGGTGGGGCACTGCACTTGGCACATGCCATGAAAAGTTGGCCATGCCACCCTTCACCAATTGCCGATACTGGGTGTTATTGATTCCAGAGTTGCAGAGTCTGTGTTGCCATCTGAAAAAGAAAAATGGCATGAATATGCTTAGAGTGATGCAATGATGTCAGCACATTATTTGAAATAAGTATGTGATATAAAAGTGTTTGATTTTTGGTAGTTTTCATTGTGTGTTTGGAAGTGTGAATCACTTTACTTTTCATATCTTGTACATCTATATCATGTGTTCAAAAATGGTTGAAAAATGAAAGTTCACATTTGGACAAAAATGTTGTTCTAGTCATGTATGCCATATATCATTTTTAGACTTGAAAAGCTGGAGACTGATAACACTTTGTTGAAAATTTAAAACTGTATCAGTTACGATACATAAGTACAGAAATGCATTTTTAAAGAATCACATGACTTCAAAATACATTACAAAGAATGCAGAAATATTGTAAGGTCTTAAAAACAGGGTATTTTAACACTGAATCATATTTTAAGGCAAAACTTTTGTAATTGTATTTCAAACTTCTCAATTTTTTAATGTCTTTTTTGCTTTGTAAAAACCATACACTGCTTCGGTAGCTAATTGATGGCAGAACAATAAAGGTCCATACAACATCGCAATATTGAAAACGATTATTATGATGATTAATGAGGGATTACTATGCTATCAGTTTCATTCCTTTTTTGTAAATCATATTAAAATGTTCATGATATTTGGATCGATTGATCACGATATTGGATCACCAGCATTTGTAGCCAATCTCATCAAAGTGTGTGCAGCCGTTCTAAATGTATAATTATACGTATTTTTTAGGAATCATTACTCATGCAAATGAGCAAAAATATGCAAGTCAAATTCACCAAAAACCAGCCAATTCTTGCCATTTGCAAACTGAATACCATACCAGGTTTGATTCTGATCCGATGAGCCGTTTCTGAGATATCTCGCCAGCAGACAGACAGACAGACTGACACGCAGACATCACTGCGACATTAGCCCTCTTGTGAACACGTGAGCTACAAAGGCAAGATTGTCGTTCATCTCAGCTTTAGTATAAAAGTTCATGGTAAAAACGCTGACAAAGACGTTTTCTTAGTACTTTTAATGATTTAAGGGAGCCGTCATTATTTACGGAAGAATGTGAGGGGTGTCACTCAAGATATTGAAAACTTCAAGGGGGTAGCTAAAAATGTGAAGAAATGACATAAGAAGGTTGCAGATTTTCCATTCCTGCATATTCTTTGGTCTTCAATCACTGGCAAACTGAGAACTGTTTTTCACAAAATGTACTGTCATTTTTTGGTTGTTGAATATTGTGACTCAAACACTGATCATGCAAAAATATAATAAAAATATCAGTGTTCAATGCCATTTTCAAACAGTTTTACCAAGCGAAACATTTCTCAGATTGCACCATTACACACATCAATTTCTCAAAACTTTTGACACGAGAGGGAGAACACCCCTCACGTGCTCTCCCCTTTGGAGTAACAGATTTACTTAGTAAAAGACAAATTAAAAACACCTCTCAGATTGCACCAGTGCAGACTGTACATGTACCATTGCACAGGTCAATTTTTCAAAATATTCCATGCAAGATAGGGAACAGCCCCCTGTGACGCTTTCCCCCTCAGCCTCTTGCGTGTTCCCTTCCCCCCCCACCCCACTTTCAAATGCTACCCAGTCAGTTGATGAAAACTCTATCATAATACCCATCTAAACTGAACAATACTATAGGCTGGATACAGGTTATAGCGTGAACTTTTATATCTGTATTCTGTTGTCACTCTGAATTTCATTTTGTTGGTTTCACCCTTTTCAACCGTCGTGAGATAACCAATAATAATCTAGCAAGGATTTGTAAGGTCTTTACTATTGCTGTATTTTGTAAATTGTACAAATACATGTATTTGTATTTACCTTTTCTAAAGGGGGGTCAGTCAAAATTTCTGAGTTAGAGAGGAGGGGTTACTAAAATTCATCATGGCTGGCAAGCGAGGTTAGAGTTTCCAATGAAATTCCTCCAACTCCCCTCCCCGGCCGTAAATAATGACGGCTCCCGTATATAGCATCATCCAGCTACATTGCAGGTTCAACCACGCTTTTTCTTCATAATATATTTGAAAGTACACTGCAGATGAACATTCCGTAAATCTGCGCTGACAGTGATTAAACTGTCTTTCTCTTATTCGACTTTCTACTTCTTTGAGCGTTAATATTTGTCATAAGGTAATGTGGACTGCAAAATATCTAAACGGTAGGTTTTTCCATACTAAATATCTTTTTTAAAAATCGAAAGACCATTTCTCACATTCCTTATTGCTGGGAGTGCGGGGCCTGGGCGCAGGATTGTGGGAAAAATCAATCCTACACGCTAAGAAATATTCCCATACTGAGTTGTGCATGTACGAAACTTCGAAAGCGGTATGTTATTAATAAGCTCTGACAGGCTTCGTGCGCAAAATGTTATCCAATGGTGCGATGAGTGGCACATGGACCAGAACTACAAAGTCACCTGTCACAGTGCAATAGCATAAGACAGCGTTGTCACTATTTGGATAATGTTGTACATCATTTATGAAATACTCACAAAAGACAGTCAAATTTTCCATATAACAAGTGAACGCAGACCACTTGGAAAATATCACCAACTTTTCCTGATGGATATCTTGTCCAGAGTAGAAATTGAAATATCAGCAGTGAAACTCGCCACGTAGTTTGTGGTAATGGCACAGAATAATGCATATAGCCACATAGTAGAATAGTCACCAAAACAGGTAAAATAATCATTCAATGTTTCCAGTGTGAATTTAACGTATTTTGTGGTCATGTGAGAAAAGAATCTCACACACCAATGACCTGGCATCAGATTTCCCATACTCCTTGGGGATATTTTGTCTCCTACTCACCTGCTAATCCCGTGAGACAAAATACCACCAACTCCAGTGTGAGATTCGAAATCTGATCCTATGATTCCGACTGCTCCTTGTCTGCTCTTCTTTATTTACATCATAAAGCTTGTACATGTATGATATGTAAATATCATTTTTGCTTCTCAGCAGTCATCTAAAGCAAGATATTGTTTGTATACTCTGCGGATGATCTGTGAAAAGCAGCGTGACATGAGCATGTGTCTTTTGTGACAGATCCATACCCAAAGGTAGACTTGTGAACAATTCATTTACCTTGATGATATAGAGAAGAGAGGCAAGGTTGGAATATTGTTGTTTTTGCGTTGTAGGCCTGGTAACTGATATACCTTCATTTGATGGTACATCATGTTCCCATAGGAGTGGGGGTATGCCAGGTACTGCCATAAAAAAAGTGCACGGGTATTAACACCCCCCCAACCCCCATGAAAGAACTCTGAAAGGAGCCAACTTTTTATCGGGTAAAAGAGCCTTGAGTCAATGACATAGGAAATGACCAGTATAGAAGACGTTCACCCTATTTTGTCGAGAAGTCTCTAACAATAAGTCTTGTTTCTGGAAATCCACGAGTTTGAAAGGCTTTAATATATTTGGAGTAAACCTCTTTTCCCCTTTTCCAGGCGATGTTGACCCGAGAGTAAAGTCCACGTAAATTTATGGGAATACCTGGAACTGACAAGGCGACCTTTTAAGGTATTAATTATGCAACTTAACATGTATGTTCTTCGCATAGTCGACATCAAAATGTTGTACCATCGACACTTCAAATACATTTGCTCGGTCTCCTTCATGGAGTCCATTATTTCACTGAATGTTGTCTGCAATAGACAGCGCCCTCTACTTGCAGAAACTGCAGATGGAGAACAATGTACCTTATCCACAAATGATTCATTGAATTTGTCATTCAAAGCAAAATCAGAACAATGGAATGAGTGAAAGTTATCAAACTAGACATGTAATGTGGGAACACTACCCTTTAGATAATGTATGTTTCTTTTTTATTATGCCAGATATTCTTCAGTGGGAATGTTGACTACATTATGGCAAATTTTAAACTATTTCAGTGCTGTTGGCTGACAACTTGTGGATTAATGACTGCATTCACCGGAAGAAAATATCGGAGAGTCAATGCTTGGTATTTCTCAACATAGGTATGGAACATGGTATTTCACTTTGCATTCTACCACATTAAAATCCTTCAGGTGAATGCTGTACTTTAACAAATAGTGTGCTCAACACAATCACATTCAAAAGCACAACACACAAGCTTTTCAATGGATTTCTTTATTGGCTTTCAAATATTACAGTGTTTGCAGTACTGTGAAATACAAAGATAGCACATATTTGCATGCTCTTCTGATATAAATATGCTTCCGTGTTACAAAAAAGTCTATTACTTGTCTTGATGCATTCACATTTAGCACAAGTAAGGGTTTTCTTCGATGCTAGGACCTTAACTTTAATAAAGGTGTAGGTGTAAAAACAGTGGGGGGGGGGGGGGCAACTTATCTTCTAAAATAGGGGGTGGGCATAAGCATACAAGTATATATTGCTGCCATGATACAAAAGGGACAACGGAATCCTGAAGTTTTGTGTTTGTAGCATGTTTTATACCGGTACATTGCACTGTATAATGTTGTGCTCCTCCTTTCCCATCCAGCCATTTCTACCAGTCCCACAAAAATACTTCAACATTTTCCACAACTTGCAGCCACTGAATATTCTTAGGTATGGACGTTTAGGAAATAATTTCATAGCATCACTACAGGCTGAAGTTTGTGTTTCTGTGTACAGCTGCTTGATGGAATTAAAGCTTGAAATGACAAGGTCACACTGTGATGTTTTTATAAAATCAATATAATGCAAAAGCGGTAATTTTCAACACTTTGACTACTTTTGTAAATTACTAATTACATAGTTTATCAATCTCATGACATTAGGCTTGCTTTGAACTAGTTACTACTCTGTGAGCTTGAAACAGGCATCTCTATGATATTAGAGGATGTATTTTTTTGAGTTTTAGTCAACTTCTTTAACTGTTGGGCCGGCACTGCCACCTTCATTGGCACCAGCGTTAGCGCCACTGAAGTTGCCAGGCATACCGCCAGGCATACCACCTGGCATTCCCTGGCCACCTGTAGCCTGGTATAGCTTAGTGATGATGGGTTTGCATAGGCCTTCAATTTCTTTGAGCCTGTCTTCATATTCATCCTTTTCTGCAGTCTGTGGGAGGGAATTAGAAACGCATGTTATTTGCTTGTCCTGAATATACACAATGTACGTCTTTTCCAAACACAAATGTAACAACAAATTTGGTCGATAATTTCACCACAGCTGTCAATGGCATTATGGGAAGGCTCCATTAACTTGGATGGTACCTGAAACCCGAATTGCTGCCTGTCAACTCGCTGACAAACAGACGACTTTTAATCCCCAAAGGTGTTAATGTTCCAATTTGTTGCGTTTATCTTATCCAGCTGGTGCTATGATAGGAACGTCAGGGCTGTAACGACTCACTCAATACCACGGGCACACACAAATGCTTGCACATGGAACTATGTTGACAGGAAAAAGTGAACCACCCACTTTTCAATGCAAGTAATCTAGTTTCTTCTTTAAATGAGGCTCTAAACTAAGTTTTAGAAATATGGTTAAACAAAATATCGTTCTTCGTTCACTTTCATTCAAGTTTCCTATTTTCGGACGCTTCACTTCAGTAACGTGCATTGATCATATATGCAAATGTGATCAGAACAGCATGTTCAGCATGTTCCACGTGTCCAGCTTTTTCATACACATGCAAACAACGTAACGTGTCCTTACTCCAAGAGCTGTGCATATCCTGTGACATCTCCGATAAAAAGAACGAAATCAATGAATTGCTAGCCAGAAACCGTTTGTAACAGTATGGCCACTCTTACATATAAGAAAGGAGCAATGGTAGAGGCAGTTGACGAGGCCGGCCGGTGGACGGTAGCACGAGTAATTGACTGTGACACAGAGCCAGAAGACAATGGAAAAATTTCAGTGCCACTTTCCCAGGGTGGAGTAGAAAATTCAATATGACTGTTTCTCCCAAAGTCAAAAGACAAAGTCCTACTCTTACGCAGAAAATCAAAGTTTTCAAGCGTAGACTTTCCCTTCCGCGTAACCACGGCCCCTCCACAAAACGCGATGTCGATCGACTTGAATATTGACACTATGATCGACCATGGATGGATTGACGTGGCGTTTCAAAAGTATGAAAAATGAGACTCAGGAACTTTTGGTTGCTTTACATTTGATCAAAAACCTACCAAACCCATCAGACAAGGCCCTACTCTTACGCAGAAAACCAAAGCTCTCAAGCGTCGACTTTCTCTTCCCCGTTTGACTTTCTTCTCTTTCGCGTTTGAGAGAAACAAACATCGGCTTTATTCAGAAATGGTCGGCTATTCGTGGGCGTAACGTCAGTCCAATGGTAAGCTACACCTGATGTGAACGTCAGAATAATTCGGGCTGTAGTCGGGAAAGCAAGGTTGACCTCGAGAGCGATACCCAGTACAGTACACATTCGCAGATCGCGGTACTACAGGCTGATACTAGATAGCAACAAGTTCACCGCGTAAATGCAAATACTGTAATTGCTAGACTACATATAGCCACATCGGCACTTCTGAAATGTTATCTCCGGCTTGCAAGACAACAAAAATATCAAAATATTATTATCAAAACCAGAATTTTGGGGCTAGAGAGTGAAACATTGCTGAAAAGTAGCCGGCCAAAATACGGAAGTAGCCAGTCAATTTGGCCAACTTCCGGCTAAAAGTGAACACGCTGCAAACAGAGAGGCTTGTTGCGATGGACAAGTAGCCTTTGGCTTTTTGACCAGAAAAATAAGTGAGTGTTCATTGATAATTCAAAGACTGGATCCGTTGACACCAAAGTTTGCTCGTAACTTTCATTGCATTGCATGCACCTTTCCGCAATGCCACTCATTGAGTCTGAACTGAAATTGAAAGAGTACGTTTTAGTAAAAGTCCTGTTTTGTTGTGCTGATTTTCACTACCATACTTTCTTTTATAGGGTTATAAACATTTATACAAAGAAAAAAATCTTCAGTTTGTCTCCTTTCGATCGTACAGAGATATTGTGTGAAGGAAAACTTTAGTTCAAAGGGCAATGATCTTTGTGAACGTATCCCTCAACCAGCTTAAATAGCTTTTCGTGTGCAAAATCAGCGTACGTTAATTAACTGCTGGTATTGTTAAACAGCATTTTATTGAAAGGGATTCTATAGTACCATTGTTTTTGTAAACTCTTCATGCAATTTTATGAACTAAATGATGACCTCAAAGTAACAGCAAGTGCTCTACGGCATTAACTGCTGCGGAAATCCTGAAAGCCGGACAAGAACTGTCATCAAGTTAGGCGCCGACCGGCGTGGGCCATGCTAAAAGTAGTTCCGGCAGTGCTAATGTTTTGTTTACACTAAAAGATAATCTGTTTGCATATGTTGACATAGAGATTAATCCTCTGATAACCAAATCAGGTTAGTCGGGTACTTCTAAGTTAATGGAGCGTTCCCCTAATGGGGGTCATACTAACATATTGTGTACTCTTGACAAATTTTGTTGTTTCCTAAAGCTATAACGAAGCTGAGTCCAGTGACAATAACATCCATGATTGTTGATATATATGTAACTCTAAGGTGTTAATTTATTAAGTCACTGCGCTCCCTTTATTGTCACTATGCACCTTAGATTATCACATGACCTGTGAAAAATTCACATACCTGGTTGCTGTCTAGCCAACTGATGACTTCTTGACACTTTTCAATTATCTTTGTCTTATCTTCTTCGCTGATCTTGTCTTTCAGCTTCTCATCTTCAACAGTGTTCTTCATGTTGAAACAATAGCTCTCCAGATTGTTCTTGGCTGAAATTCTCTCCCTTTGAGCTTCATCTTCGTTCTTGTACTTCTCGGCATCCTGCACCATGCGTTCAATCTCTTCCTTGGACAGACATCCTGTAAGACAATAGCAGTGTAATTCAAAGTAATCTTTACGGCCCTGAAATGGCTTTTGCGGCCCGAGGTCGTACGGCAGAAGGGTCTGAGCGTGCGAGGGCCCGTACACCGTACGACCAAGGGCCGCAAAAGCCGTATCAGGGCCGTAAAGGTTTTATCATATACCTTATGGAATGATAAATATATAGTTTACATAATATTCAACATTGTTTAGGAGATAAAAATGCGTGCGATATCAGAAATTCATCGCCATTTGTGTCAGTTTTTCATAAATACGATGGCCGCTTTCCGTCGCAGATTGACATACACAATGACGTCATTTGTTTACCTGCAGAATTCTAGAACGCGCAATGCAACATCCGTACTATTACGTGACCAACAGAGATCCAGGTTGAAATCGAGGTGTATGAAGGACAAAAGCGTGATGTCAGTTTCTTGCAATTTATAATGAACAGGCACACACTTAGTATACACAGGATTTCACTAGAATTTAGAAATAAAAGCCGATGTCACCGGCGCGGCTCCACTGTCGCCACGCGCAACTACGATCTGAGCGAGCAGACGTTTTCCTAATCTCGCGCTGGCTTTGTGTACGAATGGAACGTTTGCGGATAGCAACGCGCGTAGTAACCAGAATTGAGGTAGTTCAGAAATGCATGCGATTGCCCATATTTGGGCACCGGGCCGGGGCGTGATACGTAAAAAAAATGCACGGATCTGAGGGCGCTTTCTCCCATAGCTTTACGCAGGCACTTGAATGTAGGTTATGATAATCATTAGTATTGCACAACGTCCATGTCACAATGTCCTTTGCCTGCATCGAAACATACTATATGCGAAAATGACACCGAGAGAAAACAATCACAAATATTTTTCTGCAACAGAAAATACAAGAAGTGTAATAGATCAGAGTAGATACTTTAATAGACCAAAGCAGACTACTCAATGGCTCATGAATACTCACTTTTGTCATTCGTGATGGTGATCTTACTTTCTTTGCCAGTGCTCTTGTCTACAGCAGACACATTCAGGATACCGTTGGCGTCTACATCAAATGTGACTTCAATCTGCGGCACACCGCGGGGTGCTGGGGGGATACCAGTCAGTTCAAATTTTCCCATAATATTCTGTTAGAAATAAGAAATGAGGTTCACACAGTAAGTTGAGGCTAAAGAAACTAATCTTGCTAACTTGAACGTCAATTCTATAATAGCATGTTCTCAAGGCATTGGTTTACCAGAGGGTTCATACTACCACCTCACCCAAAATTACGGGACATCAGTGATTTTCAAGGACTTTTTAAGGTCAAAAATACCATTTTCCAGATATAATTTTATGTACCTTAAATCATTTTGTGATTTCATGACTTATCTAGTCATTTTTGATAGGGGGGGGGGGGGGGGGAGATTATCAGTTTCCTAGCACTTTCGAGGCAGCTTTAAAATTAAAGACTTTCCAGAAGTGTCACACCTTGTTATGCCTTATCCTGTAAGAATTAATATTTACAAATCTCCCATTTTCATACCACTATGGACTCTCTACCCTCCATTTGTAAGCCATGAACTGCAATTTTACAAATTTCTTTTTGAGAGAAATGATTCCCTCAGAAAGATATTTCAAGGACGACATGTAAAAAGTGGTGATTCATCTTACACACTAGGCAGACACTCATTAGGAAATAAGATGACAAGTGTAACTTGAACAATAACTTTTATTTAGCGGTGTAGCGTATGACATCACGGTATTATTACCATGTTCATTATTTCTGAATCCCCTGTTGTAACAAGCAGCCATACCTCTAATAAATTACCAACACCTGCATCTGCTTCATCATCACTTAACCCTTAGGCACTGTCATTTTTCCCCCAAAATAAATTTTATCAATTTTTATGAATTTTTCTGTATTTTTTCCATGATTTTGGACCAAATGCACATAAATTTTTATGGGCTGCACTTTTTGACCAAAATTTTTGGAAAAATATGAGCTAAAAATTGTCTAGATCTGAAAGAAATTGTTGGCATTGTATAGTATAAATGCAACAGAAAGCGACTTTGGCACTCAAAGGGTTAAAGCAAGTTGTGTAGATCAGCCACTTACATTGTCTTTTGTCATTGCACGTTCCCCTTCATAGACCTGGATGAGCACGCCTGGTTTGTTGTCGGAGTAGGTAGTAAATACCTTGGTCTGCTTTGTCGGGACAGTGGTGTTACGTTTAATCAAGGCTGTCATCACACCACCAGCAGTCTCAATACCAAGGGACAGAGGAGCCACCTCTAGAAGTAGAAGATCAGAGACTTCTTCCGATTTGTCTCCAGAGAGAATTGCAGCCTGGACAGCTGTAAGAAATTGGATCACATTAAATGTCTTGTTATACATTTAGGATATGGCCTTGACAATTCAACTTCACAGTTGTACACAAAAAGTGATTTTGCATCAGGTGAAAAGGATTATTGCTGATAGCGGAGTTGACTCCCGCCTCTAAACAGTTGCTTATACACTACAGAGTGGACTGGAGGCAAATCACAACTTTTTTACTATATACAGCTTTTTGGTAAGTACTTTTCACGAAAATCTACATACCAGCACCATACGCAACAGCTTCATCTGGGTTGATGCTCTTATTCAAGTCCTTGCCGTTGAAGAAATCTTGCAAGATCTTCTGAATTTTTGGGATACGAGTAGAGCCGCCCACAAGCACAAGGTCATGGATGTTTGACTTGTCTAGCTTGGAATCTCTCAGAGCTTTCTCGACTGGTGTGAGTGTACTACGGAACAGGTCTGCGTTTTGTTCCTCAAAACGAGCACGGGTGATGGAGGTGTAGAAATCAATTCCTTCAAACAGTGAATCGATTTCGATGCTGGATGGCGAGAAGAAATTGCAAATTGGTAAGTTTGTGATCAACAGTAAACACTTGCCTAAACAATCCAAGGTGACGGTCAAGACCAATGATGATTTGCCTTTGTGAAAGTCTCTCTAGACCAATGATGATTCGCCTTTGTGAAAGTCTCTTTCAAATTACCTTATTAGCTGCGGACAAATCTTACCTAGCAAACAACAAGCAAATTTCAGAGCATGATTTTCAACAGTGTTAATTTACAGAAGTTTAAGTAAGACATGAAGCATTCCACTCAGGTCATTATTAAAACAAAAGAAACAGCGAAGTGAACACTGAGGGCAAGACACTTGTTAAAACAAAGGTAACACACTGAAAGATGAAAACAAGGACCTAAAAGAAATATTTGTCACCCTAACCC
Organism: Ptychodera flava; assembly: GCF_041260155.1. Taxonomy (NCBI): domain Eukaryota; kingdom Metazoa; phylum Hemichordata; class Enteropneusta; family Ptychoderidae; genus Ptychodera; species Ptychodera flava. The sequence continues at coordinate 26,225,613 of NC_091945.1, forward strand.
TAACATTACTGATGACATTACTATGGCATGGATAACAAATTTGTATGACTGGAAAAGTAAATGACAAAGTTTGTATATAACATACTTATGTTTGATACATGAAGGAAACTACATGTAAATACTAACCTTGCTTGAGTTGAAGATGACAGTGTCCTCTTTGCACGTTTACAAGCCGTTCTAAGACTCATTCACAAAGTGGTTGACCATACGACTGTCAAAGTCTTCACCCCCCAAGTGAGTGTCACCGGCTGTGGACTTGACCTCAAAGATGCCATCCTCGATGGTCAAGATGGACACATCAAAAGTACCACCGCCAAGGTCAAAGATTAGGACGTTACGCTCATCACCAACCTGTTTGGCAAAGCAGTGAGTATTAACTTTGTTAGTCTCTCATAGAAATGTGGTTTCACATTACCAGCAAGGTAAATGACAAGACATTACTCGATCAACAAACTGTGGGTGTGGCCAGTGATGAGTAAATTTCTGAACTCACAAAGTTGATTGTTTAATCTCTGGAAATTTCTATTAGTTGGCACTTTACCAGCATATGTAATATGCATCAAACAGAATCCCTTGAAATTTCTATTAGTTGACTCGCCTCGGTGCCATACTCTGATCTTCTTCTTGAGCGAGCTAATTTTAAAGATTTTGGCGTAAGAAATATTTTCAGTCTTAGCGTTTCGAAATCATAAACTTTTTCCCCCATAGAGGTAACACAGGAATGGTGGCCATTTTGAAATCAGGCATCAGTGAATGTCAGGTAATTTATTTCTCTAATACCTAGCTTTGCATGTTGACCCCTGATTTTCATTCTGATTTGGTAAAAAGTATGATTGAAAGTTTCATTAGGAAAGTTTTGAGCAAAAGCTTAAGCCTTTCACTTTCGGAGTGAGTACTACCTTAATAATGATAATATTACTAATACTTTATTGCTAAATGCATTAACATAAAATGGAAATTGAATATGAAAACCAGAAAAAAAATAAAATATTATAATAACACTGAGACTTAAAAATGCAAGAGATTAAGAAAATGAACAGCAGAATAAGACATGAAAATCATCAAAGGGTGAGACAAGTAAGAAAAGCATCCTTTTTTGTGAAAATGGTTGCGACGTCTTTTTGTTTCGACAGTTGGGAGAGCAACATTCCTCTCAGTAGAAATTAGAAATATGCCAATAGTTCAAAATTTTATAACGAGAAAATCGCGCCGGTGTCTGCTCTGCCCGGTTAGGAAACGTGAGCTTATTGTTTTGTAAATTCCATGCGAACACAGAGGGAACGTGATGCGGGTAATGCACGTACAGTTTAGAATGATGCCGTGATTTACAATGCAAACACAATGTTGACCTAGCATTTGTTTTTCAATCTGTACTGGAGCCAATCATAGAGCATATATAATTTGTCTCGATCAACTGAACTTTTATTGGCGGACTGCTCATGAAGTGAGTGAAGTGCAGTCGAAGTCCAGGTCGAAATCAATCTCGATTGAAAAGTATCGATATTTCACAGCACAAATTCATGTCAGTATAGCTTCTTAAAATCATTGCGATTAATTGTTATTAGGTAATTATAAACTTATGCAATAAATTTAAAGAAACCAAAATTGAAAATGATAGAATAGTTTCCATGAAATTGAAAAAAATTAAACAACCATGAACGTGCTTTTTTCGAATCAGCAACTACTTTTTCTGTTGATAAACCCAATCACGTTGAAAAACAGCGTGCTGCTGGCCTGTCTATCGTCGTTATTATAGTAGTTCAACGGACAGTACAGTCACCACCGGAGAACGACAAATGCTCGTTTCCACATATCAGAGAACGCGATATTCAACTGTTTGACTGAAGTTCACGCATTTCATTACTTGTACAAAATTCGACCGTCGCGATTTTAGAATGACGTCTTCAGTCAGCGTGGCCTCAGATTCACATCTGTTTTAGGTACTCGCCTCCATGGTATTCGCGAAGCCAAAACAAGTCGCTTTTAGAATTGTTCAAGTTTCTTGTCAAAATCGATTTATTTCAGTTTTTCGCCAACTTTTTATCTTTCTATTAGGAAATCGTTTTAGATACCAGATATTGTCAGGTGTTATATTTAGTTTAGCCTAACGATGGGTTCTAACCTGGCACAACACAAAGTTAGCTTGGCACTGGTGCTTCTGAGGTCGGAAACCGCGTTCATGTAGCTGTCCGTTTTTAGCCCCATGCCATGTTCAAGGCGGACTGTGGTCGTACTTCAACATGCAGTACGGAACGTAAAAGCTAACGTCGCAACACGGCGTCTGAATGAATTCGTCTTTGTCGGTATGTACCACATTGTAATTCATTGTCACGTGTCTCTCTCCGGGCAGGAAGCTGAAAACGCAGTGACGATTGCGCAACCAAAAGAGAGGAAAACACGATGTCATCGGACTTGGCATGCAAAATCACATAATTTTACGAAGTATATACGCAGCCAGCCATTTCTTCGCTTGATAATCAAATTTTAAGGTGGTTGGAAAGGCTATTTTTGCACCAATTCTTTTCTCAGAGTTAATGTCAAGTTTCAAGTGTTGGAATCAAGATATTTAGTTCAAATTTTCAGGATAACTCCCTAGTTAATATTTTCTCCAAAGAATATAAAAATTGTATATTTGCAGCCATGATTTTGAAATATGACACCAGTAAATATTAAAATTTAATTTTTCATATTTTTTTACATATTTGAATTTAATAATAATTGGATAGTATTAATACTACCAAATTAGTTATAAATATGTTGACACTATTTATTGTAAGATTTGTACGGCAGGATTTGTAAATAAAATTTGTTTTTATGATTTTACATGGGTTTATATATCAAAAAATTATTAAAAATTCTTTCAAATTTCAAAATGTGATTTTTCAAAAAGTACTTCAAATACAGGAAAATTGTGCCGTACAAATCTTATCTGTAACCTTGTTAATAGGCTGTAAAAATTCCATGTCCATATCTCATTTCAAAGTTGGATTAAATTGGTATACAATTATGTAGGAAAACTGTTATTCTGTCAAAAATGTTGAAAACAAGCCATATTTGCACCCCTCTTTTGAAGTCATAGAGCAGTTTTTTTGGTTAATCTCACTTTTGACACCTCTTGACACTCAAAGAATCTAAAAATGCATTTACAATAGCAGTCACTCACTCTGAATGCCAGCACCGCCTTGTCAAACTTTCCTGAAAAACAGCAAATAGTGACTTTCCCTTTTCAAACATTTTATTAACAGCTAGGGGACCTCTACCATAGTTAATACACTAAGGACTCCCCAACTTCTTCTTTTTTGGTCAGTTTTTCAGATTTTTTAACAGGCTATAACTCTGCAATGCCTTTGTGCCCAAATGTCTAGTTTTTTTATTCCACAGAGAATGTTGACTACTTTTATATTTGATAGTTTTGTTGAAATTATAACTGACGCTCTAGCCTTTCCAACCACCTTAACTGGTACACAACAGTGCACAGTTAATACGCTAGTTTGTATTTAGCTAGAAGATTATCCCCAGATTTAGCTCGGAATGACAGTTGTGTAAATAAAGCCTAACGCTTACGCCGCGAACTGGCCGTTTCAGTGTTCATTTTCTTCCAATTTTCACGTCATGTATTATTTCATTCATACCACAAATTCAGACAATTGTGTAAAAAGTCCTGTACTTCATTATGGGCAGGGAATTTCCACCGAAAATGTGAGCAAACCGGAATTTTAGCTGACTTTGTGCGACTCCAAGGGTCGCATACACATTTCTGCGATTTACTCTGTTCCGTTTTTGGCAATGTATCGCAACTTCTGGAGAGTGTAACTTGGCGCCGCGTTGACGGATTAGCCTTATCTTTGCACAGGTTGTAGTTAATGACTGTTTCTACAAAACCGTGTCTCAGAATTCCGATAATGTTCCAAAAACAAAAGATATCGTGACAAACGTGGACAAAAGCCGTTAATTTATTCAGAATCCACCACTTCTCACTTTCAAGGCTAATTGTGCAAAAACAAAGCGGAGTGTCAAAAATCCAAGACACGGTTTTTTACACACCTTACCCTGCTATCGATTGCAGTAAACGGCTTACCAATGGCCATCACCCTCTCATACTTACACTTTTTTAAGTGAAAAAACGCAAAAACACACATTTTTGAGCAAAACATACACACGCAAACAGGTTTTGAAATATTCTTTCAATATTTAATCTTCAATTGTCGAGCTACCCAAACATATACTACATGTCGGGTTAAAGATTCATTTTAATGGTGAAAAATCAGATTAAAGAAAAGTGTCTGCGAATGTGGGTCTCCCCCTTAAGAGTTACTTGTCAAATCGTCAGCAAACAGTCTCCATCGGTAACAAGTCATCCTCGTACAAGCCAATCAAATGTGGAGTCCCACAAGGGTCAATTTTAGGGCCTATTCTTTTCTTGTTGTACATAAATGATATTGTGAACTCAACTAGTAACCTTCATTTTAGACTGTTTGCTGATGACACCAACTTATTTAAATATCTAAACAACTCAGTTATAGACATCAATGATATAGATATTGATTTTCAGAAGGTTTGTAAGTGGTGCAATGCCAATAAGTTAACTATAAACTCAGATAAGACAAATTATATGATAATTAAGTCAGCTAGGAAATCTGTAAATACTGTTGGAAAGTTGAGTGACGGATCCCCAATTCAAGGCGTCTTATCAACCAACTACTTAGGAGTTTCCATAGATCACCACATGACGTGGAAAACACATATTGATAAAGTTAGCAAATCCATCGCGCCCCTTGTAGGTGTTATCTCACAAATCCGTCATTTTGTTCCCAGATCAACTCTCATCCTACTTTACAACTCAATGATTCTTCCTCGAATTTGCTACTGCATTGAAATATGGGGAAACACATACTCAACTTTTCTCCAACCCATTCTCATTTTACAAAAAAAGTTGGTACGACTTATCACCTTTTCAGATTTCCGTACTCATACTGTCCCCCTTTTCCAGAAACTCAACATTCTTGACATCAACAAGCAATGTAAATTAAATACTTGCCTATTAATTTTTGACTTAAAGAAAAATCGCTTTGTTCATGATGAATATCACTACCTCGACAGATTGCCCCACAATTACCCAACACAGCTTGCAAGGAACGACAATTTCTACATCCCTAAAGTAAACCTCTCTATAACTCAGCACAGTCTCAAATACGCTGCAACCAAGCATTGGAATTCGCTACCTGACTCATTGAAAAAAATTGATAATAGGACCTCATTTAAGTTACAATTGAAGCAATATCTTCTTTCTACTTGATCAGTTTTTCATTCTGTTCTGTCACCTTACTTTCACCATTTTGATGTATATTTATTTATTTCGTATTTAAATTTCAATGTCAGCCTGATGCAAATGCAACGCATTTTACTCATAGTTTCGTTTTGGGGCGACAAGCTCGACTAGTTCTAAAGAACTATTTTTGTGGCTCCAGCCAGGATCAGGTTCTTTCTTGAGTTGAAAAGGAAACATTGTGAATGTTTTGTCGTTTCTGGCAAATAAAGATTATTATTATTATTATTATTATTATTATTATTATTATTAAGATGTGCTTCGGCAATTTCCTTCATCTTGAAGAGAACCATGGAACTGATTTCTTCTGGGTAGAAGGTTTTCTCTTCTGCTTTGTACTCAAGATTATTATTATTATTATTATTATTATTATTATTAAGATGTGCTTCGGCAATTTCCTTCATCTTGAAGAGAACCATGGAACTGATTTCTTCTGGGTAGAAGGTTTTCTCTTCTGCTTTGTACTCAAGATTATTATTATTATTATTATTATTATTATTATTAAGATGTGCTTCGGCAATTTCCTTCATCTTGAAGAGAACCATGGAACTGATTTCTTCTGGGTAGAAGGTTTTCTCTTCTGCTTTGTACTCAAGATTATTATTATTATTATTATTATTATTATTAAGATGTGCTTCGGCAATTTCCTTCATCTTGAAGAGAACCATGGAACTGATTTCTTCTGGGTAGAAGGTTTTCTCTTCTGCTTTGTACTCCACTTTGATCTTGGGTTTACCTCCATCATTGATAACTGTAAATGGCCACAGTTTCATGTCCTGTTGGACTACTGATTCTTCAAACCGACGACCAATTAAACGCTTGGCATCTGAAGATGAAAGAGTTTGTTTCTTATGGCAAATGACAGAATCTATGAAGATCACTGAAGTCTTTGTTAGAGGCAGGGTCAAGACAGTAAAAGACACGTAAAATTTACACTGGCGCACGAGTTATTGGAACACTAAATTAGGTAATTACCCAGCAACTTGGCTGAGTACTTTGCTATTTGACCTGGTGTTTACCTAAACAAGGGTGTTTTATGGTCTGAAGACTGATAAGATATCCAGCACACTCAGCAGGCAGCTCCTCCACTAAGTAAACTGATATGCCTACACTGCAAAAAAACATTTTTGACTTGCAGCTGCATGTAGTTGATGGGAGAGTTTTGAAGGGCCGGAAAAGTGTAAAACATGATTTGCCGCTGTCATTTTGTGTCCTGTTTTTGTATATGCATGTTATTACCAGTTTTTAATCACAATTACATACATTGAAGAAACACTGACTGTCAGAGCAACCATCCAATCATATGTCAAAAATGGACTGTTCCATCAACGTCGGTGGTGGGCTCATGGAAGGTGGTAAATTTGACGAGTTTTGTAACTCTAGATTTACAAGGGATGCTGCGATGGTTTCAATTCCAAATAACATACAGAGGCAAAACCTGTCAGGTTCAGGCCCAGGACACAAAATGAGTATAATAGATTGTGATACATCATAATATTTATTCCCCCTTTTCACTATTTTCCCAAGAACTTGATGCCAATTGAAAATGGGTTGTTCCTGTGAAGGCATATCAGTTTACTCAGTGGAGGAGCTGCCTGCTGAGTTTGGTGGATATCTTGTCAGTCTTCAGACAATAAAACAGACTCTTGTTTAGGTAAATGCCAGGTCAAATTGTAAAGTGCTCAGCTAAGTTGCTGGGTAATTACCTAATTTGGTGTTCCGATAACTCGTGCCCTCGCTGTAAAGGAATTTTTTCAGGAATTTTCACGGACTACTTTCCAAGACATTTTTACAATTGATCATTTTTTATTTCATTTTACATAACATTTTTAGAATATAACGACTAATCATCTTGTCAATTTTGAAAATTTGGAGTGGATTACCAGTTTTCCAGACGTTGGTTTCATTTTTTAGGCCTTTTCCAGAAAATTCGAGAACTTTTAAATGACATTTTTGGAAGTGAACAAAGATTACTAAAATCTTTGCAAATCTTTTTAGAAAAATACTGCCCACAAAATGTGACTTTTGATGAATTTTGTTCCAGATTTTGCATGTTATTCTGACCTGCACCAGAACTTTGCAGTGTTACAGTGTTTTCATATGCTGAATAAAGGTCAGAGGTCAACAGAGATGCCATATCTTTCAGACATGCTGCTGAATATTAAAAGTCAGAGGTCAACACTGTCAGGTCATAGTTCACCAGAAAGAACTTCTTTCATTTTCACTATACAAATATTAAAGTCATGAAGTAATAACTAATCCTAATTCGTTAAAAATGTGAATGTCAAAGGTCATCTTAACATTAATAACCTACCGAAACACAGTATTGTTTGGGTTCATAGCAACTTGGTTCTTGGCAGCATCTCCGATGAGACGCTCTGTATCTGTGAAAGCCACATAGCTGGGAGTTGTACGGTTTCCCTGGTCATTGGCTATGATTTCGACTTTGCCATGCTGGAATACACCAACGCAGGAGTATGTTGTACCCAAATCAATACCAACTGCTGGTCCTTTGTCGGCCATGTTTTCTTTATCTAGAAGAAGCAGAGTAGTGGTAGGTAACATTGATGTAATCCTGATGACAGCCCACATTTTCACATTTAATCTCTTGATTTCATATTTACAGGAACACTGCTGGTATAAAGAGCTACTGCACATTTGTCATGGATTTTAATATCATAGAGTTCAAATGCCTGACAACGGTTTTAACTGTCCCACTCATACTGTACAGATCAAAATGTCAGGAGTTGTCCGCCACTTGGGAGAGCTTCTTGTGTAAGTTTCAAGGTAGGACATTGAGATTTAAAGGACCAACACGTGAGGTTGGCAATTTAATCTTTCTTGCGTAATCTTTCTTGAGATTTCCCTCAAATTTCCATTCATTAATCTACCGTCATTTATCAGATATATAACTCTTTGGTTCTTTTTCAAAGTTTATTTAACTAATGTTAGAGTTCTGGTAGACTTATGGTATTCATTTGATGAACACACTGTCTGTCGTTCTTGACTTTAATATGACAATTTCTGGTGGGTTTTTTTCTGATCACACTTCCCTTGACATACCGCATTGTCCTTACCCAGTCTGCTGAGTTGAAATCTAATCTTATGTTTAACTTGTTGAAAAAGTGCCCGATGACAACAGAAAATTATTAATGGGAGGTATATAAAAAATTCCTGCTTATTTAGACCTGTGATACGCCCCTTGGAAATTCTAAACTTCTTGCCAAAACCATGGTATTCGAGAATATTTATATAAGGCCGGCCAACAACTGCGTCAACATTTAAAGTTGATAATTAATCTTGAATGTTTGAACGGGAAATTTGTCACGAGGTTGGCAACGCCACTAGGAGGAGTAGGACATCAGATTGACTTCCTGACGATCGCTCGCCACCAGACTGAAATCAAATTGAAGCCGCTGCTCTGTATGGTAGGGCGGTGTTACCGGATAGGCCTCCTGTTGTGGGAGGCCTATAGCCGGTAACACACAGCCCTGCCATACAGAGCTCAAGTCAACGTATCCTAACTGCATGTTACATAGAACTATACGCCAAGCTTTCACTTCAGTTTAATTTAAATTTACCAATCAATTTTTCGGCGAAATTTGGTGATACAATGGTAAAAGTTCAACTGACGACATCATCACTATACCTAAATGAAGTCCTCTTTACACATGCTCTCTTTTCAGCCAAACGTCTCCTAAACAACTGGACAAGAAATTTGATCGAACATTTCTTACTCGTTTTGCGCTTTAACAGAATCGCCCAGCACGTGTACATACCGGATTACCGCCATGTACGGTACAAGATAGAGTCCTCGAAGAAAGCTGGTCTTTCTTGAAGATCGCCAATTTCCTTTTACATTTTGATAATCGTGAAAGAAAGAGTGACTTACCTGAATGTAAAGGGGTTAAAAAAGGTTTCTAAATCACAGAAATGCTGGGCAAATATCCTAATTTTTGACCTTATTCTTCTAGCACTGAGCACGTTTGAAGCTCTCGTGTCCTGACTAACCTTTAATATGGTATATATTCCATGACGTACAAATAAACGGGCCTATCAGAAGGCGAGTTTGAGTTCATCACATGCTTTCGAAATTTCTCGAACAGTCTTCACGTGATTCCCTCAGACCAATCAGTGCATATGTTGTGCACCCTAGCAGCCGGTTAGCAAACACAAGTCTATACATATCCTTTGTTCAATGGTGTGAAGAACTTCCGAGCATTTCGAATTGTGGCTACGCGCAGAGGTCATTACTACATGTGCCATTTCCACACTCATGTATCATGGAAGCGTATCCAGATATTCTTTAATTCAGCATTTTCTTTGAAGCATCACCAAGACACAATATGTATATCGTAGTACCGGTTATATTGATGACGTAAATACAGTGATTATATGAACATTGGCCCGATGAGTACATGGTGAGAGTGTCCGGCTTTGGCTACGCTACCTCCGGAGTCGGGAAGTGGCGTAACCAAAGTCGGTACTCTGACCTTACTTATAGGGCTATGTCCGATCATAGCCCTGCCAGGCAGTGCTAGGTTGGAACACGGTCGTTGATACACTGTGCAGGATCCTGTGTAGCATAAACAGGAGCCTGCCTAACCATAAGCGACTGTGGGTTGGGCGCTCGAGCCGCCTCATTGAAAGAAATTATTGTATCTTTTTAAGCCAGAATTCCACAGTTGTAAGCTTAATATAGGCCTAAGTGGCGAAGCCATCTCAGAAATGGGCAAATCCAGTATTCCACTCGGTTTTGATCATTGCATACAATCAGGGCTCCTTGTGGTTTACCCGTTGCTTCTGTGTTTTCCCTTCAACCACAGGGATTATAAAGGGTAAGCTTAATATGGGTGTTCAATGTTATCGTGTTTTGTTTTTCATGTTGTTAGGCCTACTGGGTGATGAAAATTGATGAACAAAAGCGTTTTTGTTTCTTTGATTCATTTCTACTGTTAACCCTCTAAACATCTGAAAAAAAAATGATGTGAGGCCTTTTAACTTCTTTTAACTAAATGAAAAAGAAAATAAGGTTTTGAGGTGCCAAGATGATTATAAAGCACGGGTATCCGGTGGACACCGGCACTGTCCCTGTGTAGTATCTTCTCGGCAGCTCAAATCCTTGGAAGCTATATAGTCATTATTATTTTAGAGTTATTTAGAAGGTACCAGTAGTAATCAATGAACAAAAATAAAATACTAAAAACACACGTGTTCTTCCATTTAGTATCAAATAACAACACAAACCCTGTCATACCGACAGTTCCAAATTACTTGAGCTCGGTGAAAGACTTTTAGTGAAAACAATTTGTTTTTAATCAAAGTAAGTCGAGGTAAGAATACAGTTCAGTCATTGCGCAGTGTACCTTCCTAACAACAAATCACCTGTTAGCTGTCTCTTAACTGTGGTGTTTTCGGACGGGATTTCTTCTCTTTACGGGCTGGTTTTACGTGGTGGCGGGTTAACATAAAAGTCAAAACCTGCCCGTAAAAGTTTCAGTTTCCTAGCACTTTCGAGGCAGCTTTAAAATTCAAAGACTTTCCAGAAGCATTGCACCTTGTTATGCCTTATCCTGTGAGAAATAATATTACAAATCTCCCATATTCATACCACTATGGACTCTCTAATCTTAATTGTAAGCCATGAACTGCAATTTCACAAATTTTTTTGAGAGAAATAATTCCCTCAGAAAGATATTTCAAGGACGACATGCAAAAAGTGGTGATTCATCTTACACACTTGACAGACACTCAAGATGACGACTGTAGCTTGAACAATAACTTTTATTTAGCAATGCAGTGTACGACATCATCCACGGTATTATTACCATGTTTATTATTTCTGAATCCGATGTTGTAACAAGCAGCCATACCTCTAATAAATTACTAACACCCACATCTGCTTCATCATCACTTAACCCTTAGGCACTGTCATTTTTCCGCAAAATAAATTTTATCAATTTTTATGAATTTTTCTGTATTTTTCCCATGATTTTGGACCAAATGCACATAAATTTTTATGGGCTGCACTTTTTGACCAAAATTTTGGGAAAAATCTGAGAAAAAAATTGTCTAGATCTGAAAGAAATTGTTGGCATTGTATAGTATAAATGCAACGAAAATCGACTTTGGCACTCAAAGGGTTAAAGACAATTTGTGTAGACCAGATACTTACATTGTCTTCTGTCATTGCACGTTCTCCTTCATAGACCTGGATGAGCACGCCTGGTTGGTTGTCGGAGTAGGTTGTAAATACCTGGGTCTGCTTAGTCGGGACAGTGGTGTTACGTTTAATCAAGACAGTCATCACACCACCAGCAGTCTCAATACCAAGTGACAGAGGAGCCACGTCCAAAGGCAGAAGATCAGAGATTTCTATCGATTTGTCTCCAGAGAGAATTGCAGCCTGGACAGCTGTAAGAAATTGATCAAATTAAATGTCTTGTTATACATTTAGGATGTGGCCTTGACAATCAACTTCATAGTTGTACACAAAAAGTGATTTTGCACAGGTGAAAAGGATTATTGCTGACAGCGGAGTTGACTCCCACCTCTGCAGGGGCTTATACACTACAGAGTGACTGGAGGCAAATCACAACTTTTAATTATATACATCTTTTTGGTAAGTACTTTTCACGAAAATCTCCGTACCTCACCATATGCAACAGCTTCGTCAGGGTTGATGCTCTTATTCAAGTCCTTGCCGTTGAAGAAATCTTGTAAGATCTTCTGAATTTTAGGGATACGAGTAGAGCCACCCACAAGCACAAGGTCATGGATGTTTGATTTGTCAAGCTTGGAATCTCTCAGAGCTTTCTCGACTGGTGTGAGTGTACTACGGAACAGGTCTGCGTTTTGTTCCTCAAAACGAGCACGGGTGATGGAGGTGTAGAAATCAATTCCTTCAAACAGTGAATCAATTTCGATGCTGGATGGTGAGAAGAAATTGCAAATTGGTAAGTTTGTAATCAACAGTAAGCACTTGCACAAACAATCCAAGGTGACGGTCAAGACCAATGATGATTTGCCTTTGTGAAAGTCTCTCTAGACCAATGATGATTCGCCTTTGTGAAAGTCTCTTTCAAATTACCTTATTAGCTGCGGACAAATCTTACCTAGCAAACAACAAGCAAATTTCAGAGCATGATTTTCAACAGTGTTAATTTACAGAAGTTTAAGTAAGACATGAAGCATTCCACTCAGGTCATTATTAAAACAAAAGAAACAGCGAAGTGAACACTGAGGGCAAGACACTTGTTAAAACAAAGGTAACACTGAAAGATGAAAACAAGGACCTAAAAGAAATATTTGTCACCCTAACCCTAACATTACTGATGACATTACTATGGCATGGATAACAAATTTGTATGACTGGAAAAGTAAATGACAAAGTTTGTATATAACATACTTATGTTTGATACATGAAGGAAACTACATGTAAATACTAACCTTGCTTGAGTTGAAGATGACAGTGTCCTCTTTGCACGTTCACAAGCAGTTCTAAGACGTCTAAGTGCACGCTTACTTCCCGTAATATCCTTCTTGTGTTTGCGTTTGAACTCATTCACGAAGTGGTTGACCATACGACTGTCAAAGTCTTCCCCTCCCAAGTGAGTGTCACCAGCCGTGGACTTGACCTCAAAGATGCCGTCTTCAATTGTCAAGATGGACACATCAAAAGTACCACCGCCAAGGTCAAAGATTAGGACGTTACGCTCAGCACCAACCTGTTTGGCAAAGCAAGGTAAATGACAAGACATTACTCAAACAACAAACTGTGGGTGTGGCCAGTGATGAGTAAATTTCTGAACTCATAAAGTTGATTGTTTAATCTCTGGAAATTCTATTAGTTGGCACTTTACCAGCATATGTAATATGCATCAAACAGAATACCTGGAAATTTCTATTAGTTGGCTCGCCTCGGTGCCATACTCTGATCTTCTTCTTGAGCGAGCTAATTTTAAAGATTTGGCGTATGAAAATTTTCAGTCTTAGTGTTTCGAAATTATTAACTTTTTCCCCATAGAGTTAACACAGGGCTGTTGGCCATTTTGAAATCAGGCATCAGTGAATGTCAGGTAATTTGTTTCTCTAGTACCCAGCTTTGCATGTTGACCCCTGATTTTTATTCTGATTTGGTAAAAAGTATGATTGAAAGTTTCATTTAGGAAAGTTTTGAGCAAAAGTTTAAGCCTTTCACTTTCGGAGTGAGTACTACCTTAATAATGATAATATTACTAATACTTTATTGCTAAATGCATTAACATAAAATGGAAATTGAATATGAAAACCAGAAAAAAAATAAAATATTATAATAACACTGAGACTTAAAAATGCAAGAGATTAAGAAAATGAACAGCAGAATAAGACATGAAAATCATCAAAGGGTGAGACAAGTAAGAAAAGCATAAACGATAGATGCTACGAAGGCATTAAAAAAACAACTATACATGCTGTTTAAATAAAACAAACCAAGAATTTGCTTCTTCACAATTGCAGGTATGTCTCAAAGATAAAGACACAAAATTTCTGAATGTTGCTGCATAATTCTATTTTCTCCATGGTAAATGCACAGAGAAAATAAACTGAACACATTCAGCAGTTTCATATAGACACACAGATTTTACCATACATTGGAGAAATCATCATGCATGATAATTTTCAGCATGTGTCATGTTCATGCTTGCCTTTCTTCCTAAGTGGAAAGAAGCTTTACGTAGCAGCTTAGTCACTTACGTAATATAGCATGAATGAATTACAAAATGGAAGAAACTTACATAACTGAATATAACACTGTTTAAAAGCAAGTCAAATCAAGATGGATCTACATTTTCTGATACTCTTTTGTTATCAGTTTATTAAAGAACCATATGCAAACATTTCACAATTGTTCCTGAAAAACATGTGCAAGCTTTGCCATAGAGGGCGCTGTTCAGTCAACTTTCCAAAAATCCTAGGCTAATGTGCCGCGCTGAATAAGATCTGACCCAATTGGGTAGTTGAATCTTACCAATATAATGAAAACAATACAAATAGACTCCCTAAGTGGCTGTGAATAGTGAAAATGAACCAATCAGAGAAAGAGCTTATTCAAGCTGCACATCAGCAGAAAATCCTTAGTAAACTCCATTATTAATATGTTAATGACACAAAAGGTGCAAGCATGTCACCCAAAATGCATTTGTGGCAGATTTGCATTTCTAATATCCTAGTGCATACTTTGCTTTACTTTTGTCAAAATTTTGTTTTCATACAATCTTACACCTGTTCAACTTACCTTTTTGTCAAGACCATATGCAATAGCTGCAGCTGTGGGCTCGTTGATAATACGGAGCACATTCATGCCAGAGATTGTACCAGCATCTTTGGTGGCTTGACGTTGAGAATCATTGAAATAGGCTGGGACAGTTACTACAGCATTATTGACTTTCTGTGGTAAGAAAAATTAACATAAATTAACATAATTATATCACCAATGAAACTAATGACAAGTGATATGTTCAAGAAATTGTTTCTTATAATTAAATTGGACTACTGATAACAGGTCTTTTTCTTTTCTAATATACAGAGCTTGGGTGGAATACTATCGCCATATTTGCTATGCCAAAGGGAATTTTCATAGGAGTGCCGGAAGTAAGTTTACATGTTTGCCAGTCTTACCAAATACAACGGATTCTACTTGTAGGGGAATCAGAATAGATATCAACAGGATATTTGTTTCATTCATTGCCTTCCCACCAGGTGGGGCAAGGGTTTGAGTTAAGGTTTTGCTAAATGTGCATGTCTGGGCCGTAACTGTTCAAAAGCCATTATAATACTCTCTTTACCTTTCCAAGATATGCTTCGGCAATTTCCTTCATCTTGAGGAGAACCATGGAACTGATTTCTTCTGGGTAGAAGGTTTTCGTTTCTGCTTTGTACTCCACTTTGATCTTGGGTTTACCTCCTTCATTAGTCACTGTAAATGGCCACAGTTTCATGTCCTGTTGGACAACTGATTCTTCAAACCGACGACCAATTAAACGCTTGGCATCTGAAGATGAAAGAGTTTGTTTCTTATGGTAAATAACAGAATCTATGAAGATTCACGGACTACTTTCCAAGACATTTTTACAATTGATCATTTTTTATTTCATTTTACATAACATTTTTAGGATATAACGACTAATCATCTTGTCAATTTTGAAAATTTGGAGTGGATTACCAGTTTTCCAGACGTTGGTTTCATTTTTTAGGCCTTTTCCAGAAAATTCGAGAACTTTTAAATGACATTTTTGGAAGTGAACAAAGATTACTAAAATCTTTGCAAATCTTTTTAGAAAAATACTGCCCACAAAATGTGACTTTTGATGAATTTTGTTCCAGATTTTGCATCATATTCCTGCACCAGAACTTTGCAGTGTTACAGTGTTTTCATATGCTGAATAAAGGTCAGAGGTCAACAGTGATGCCATAGTTTAAAAGAACTTTCAGACATGCTGCTGAATAAGGTCAGAGGTCAACACTGTCAGGTCATAGTTCACCAGAAAGAACTTCTTTCGTTTTCACTATACAAATATTGAAGTCATGAAGTTATGACTAATCCTACTTTCCCTCTCCTAATATGTGAATGTCGAAGTAAGAGGTCACCTTAACATTAATAACCTACCAAACACAGTATTGTTTGGGTTCATAGCAACTTGGTTCTTGGCAGCATCTCCGATGAGACGCTCTGTATCTGTGAAAGCCACATAGCTGGGAGTTGTACGGTTTCCCTGGTCATTGGCTATGATTTCAACTTTACCATGCTGGAATACGCCAACACAGGAGTATGTTGTACCCAAATCAATACCAACTGCTGGTCCTTTGGCGGCCATGTTTTCTTTTTCTAGAAGAAGCAGAGTAGTGGTAGGTAACATGTAATCCTGATGACAGCCCACATTTTCACATTTAATCTCTTGATTTCATATGTACAGGAACACTGCTGGTATAAAGAGCTACTGCAAATTTGTCATGGGTTTTAATATCAAAGAGTTCAAATGCCTGACAACGGTGTTAACTGTCACAGTCATACTGTACAGATCAAAATGTCAGAAGTTGTCCACCACTTGGGGAGGGCTTCTTGTGTAAGTTTCAAGGTAGGACATTGAGATTTAAAGGACCAACACGTGAGGTTGGAAATGTATTCTTCTTACGTAATCTTTCTTGAGATTTACCTCAAATTTCCATTCATTAATCCACCGTAATATATATAACTGTTTGGTTCTTTTTCGAAGTTTATTTAACTAATGTTAGAGTTCTGGTAGACTTATGGTATTCATTTGATGAACACACTGTTTGTTGTTCTTGACTTTAATATGACAATATTGGGTTTGTTTTTTTCCGATCACACTTCCCGTTGACATACCGCATTGTCGGTACCAAGTCTGCTGAGTTGAAATCTAATCTCATGTTTAACTTGTTGAAAAAGTGCTTGATGACAACAGAAAATCATTAATGGAAGGTATGTAAAAAATCCTGCTTATTTAGACCTGTAATACGCCCCCTTCGAAATTCTAGACTACTGGCCAAAACCATGGTAGTCCAGAATATTTATATAAGGCCGGCCTTGCCCACACATTAGACGAAACTGCGTCAACATGTAAAGTTGATAATTAATCTTTGAATGTTTGAACGGGAAATTTGTCACGAGGTTGGCAACGCCACTAGGAGGAGTAGGACATCAGATTGACTTCCCGACGATTGCTCGCCACCAGACTGAAATCAAATTGAAGCCGCTGCTCTGTATGGTAGGGCGGTGTTACCGGCTATAGGCCTTCTGTGGCGGGAGGCCTATAGCCGGTAACACACAGCCCTGCCATACAGAGCTCAAGTCAACATATCCTAAGCTACATGTTACATGTAACTACACGCCAAGCTTTCACTTCAGTTTAAATTGACTAATCAGTTTTTCGGCGAAATTTGGTGATACAATGGTAAAAGTTCGACTGACGACATCATCACTATACCTAAATGAAGTCCTCTTTACAAATGCTCTCTTTTCAGCGAAATGTCTCCTAAAACAATTGGACAAGAAAATTGATCAAACATTTTTTACTCGTTTTGCGCTTTAACAGGAATCGCCCAGCACGTGTACATACCGGATTACCGCCATGTACCGGTACGAGATAGAGTCCTCGAAGCTTAGAAAGCTGGTCTTTCTTGAAGATCGTCAATTTCCTTTTTTCATTTTGATAATCGTGAAAGAAAGAGTGACTTACCTGAATGTCAAGGGGTTAAAAAAGGTTTCTAAATCACAGAAATGCTGGGCAAATATCCTAATTTTTGACCTTATTCTTCTAGCACTGAGCACGTTTGAAGCTCTCGTGTCCTGACTAACCTTTAATATGGTATATATTCCATGACGTACAAATAAACGGGCCTATCAGAAGGCGAGTTTGAGTTCATCACATGCTTTCGAAATTTCTCGAACAGTCTTCACGTGATTCCCTCGGACCAATCAGTGCATATGTTGTGCACCCTAGCAGCCGGTTAGCAAACACAAGCCTATACATATCCTTTGTTCAATGGTGTGACGAACTTCCGAGCATTTCGAATTGTGGCTACGCGCAGAGGTCCTTACTAGGCTACATGTGCCATTTCCACACTCATGTATCATGGAAGCTTATCCAGATATTCTTTAATTCAGCATTTTCTTTGTAGCATCACAAAGACACAATATGTATATCGTACCGGTTGTATTGATGACGTTAAATACAGTGATTATATGAACATTGTCCCGATGAGTACATGGCGAGAGTGTCCGGCTTACTATACGCTGCCTCCGGAGTCGGGAAGTGGCGTAACCAAAGTCGGTCACTCTCTGGCCTTACTTGTAGGGCTATGTCCAATCATAGCCCTGCCAGGCAGTGCTAGGTTGGAACACGGTCGTTGATGTGCAGGATCCTGTGTATCATAAACAGGAGCCTACCGTAGCTAACCATAAGCGACTGTGGGTTGGGCGCTCGAGCCGCCTCATCGAGAGAAAAATCATATAGGCTACTGTATCGTTTTAAGCCAGAATTCCACAGTTCTAGCGTAAGTGGTGAAGCCACCTCAGAAATGACTAAATCCAGTATTCCACTCTGTTTTGACCATTGCATGCATTCAGAGCTCCTTGTGGTATACCCGTTGCTTGTGTGTGTTTTCCCTTCAACCACAGGGATTATAAAGGGTAAGCTTAATATGGGTGTTCAATGTTATCGTGTTTTGTTTTTTCATGTTGTTAGGCCTACTGCAGGGGTGATGAACATTGATGAACAAAAGCGTTTTCGTTTCTTTGATTCATTTCTACTGTTAACTTTCTAAATATCTGAAAAAAAAATGATGTGAGGCCTTTTAACTTCTTTTAACTAAATGAAAAAGAAAATAAGGTTTTGAGGTGCCAAGATGATATAAAGCACGAGTATCCGTGGACACCGGCACTGTCCCTGTGTAGTATCTTCTCGGCATCTCAAATCCTTGGAAGCTATATAATCATTTTATTTAAGAGTTACTAGTGGAAATGAATGAACAAAAAATAAAATACTAAAATACACGTGTTCTTCCATTTAGTATCAAATAACAACACAAACCCTGTCATACCGACAGTTCCAAATTACTTGAGCTCGGTGAAAGACTTTTAGTGAAAACAATTTGTTTTTAATCAAAGTAAGTCGAGGTAAGATAAGTAAGTTCAGTCACTTTCCTAACAACAAATCACCTGTTAGCTGTGGGTCCTTAGCTGTGGTTTTTCGGACGGGATTTCTGCCCTTTACGGGCGGTTTTATGTGGTGGGGGTTAACGTAAAAGTCAAAACCTGCCCGTAAAAGGCAGAAAACACCACAGCTAAGGACCCACAGCTAATCACCTGTACGACGACGTTGTTCTTTTATTTTCAGCAAACGGAATAAATGGCGATGCACCACGTTGTAACCGTAACCGACCACCCAGCCTTCAAGTTTAAAGCATGGAAGCTAAGGCAACCTAGCTGTCCGAGTAGCTCTCACTGCCAGATACGCACGCAAGTGGCATAATGAGCTGAGTCCTATGTATATAGTTCAACGCGGTCGCGGTCAAGGACAACGTCGAAGACACGATGACCCACTTTGTGCAGTCATAACACCGTAGCCGAACAGCTCTGTACATTGCCGCGTACTCTTTGTTACAATGTATTAAAGGATTAATTTACTCACCAACAAAATACCATCCAATCTGGTGTTGTTTTATTCCTGGTATTAGGCCATATTGTTTATGAAATTGTTTATGAAAATGTTTCACGGAATATTTGATCTTGTCTGGCTGAAAGCAGAGCTGAAGTTTTGCAAAGTTGACCATTATTTCAACATAATTTAAGTAATCAACACAGTACAAACTACTTTTCATATCGAACAAAACTCATGAAAAAAGCTAAAACAAGACTTTGTCCCTTTTAAGTGGAGTCATTTGGGTGGCCTTTCCAGAGTGTTTTGAAACATTCCTTTGACATGAAGACTCAAAATTCATACAAAACGATCTTCAAGTATTACATTATCAACAGAAACAATTCAACATCCGAATCGGAAGAATAGAGTTTCCTACAAAGCTAAAGAAAGCTATGAGAAGCCGCTATTTTTTAAAGCAGAGAAACACTTTCAGCACCCTTCTGTGAATGCCAAGAAATCTAGTAGCCTGTGTGTGTGTATATATATATATATATATATATATATATATATATATATATATATATATATATATATATATATATATATATATATATATATATATATATATATATATATATAATATATATATATATATATATATATGTATATATATGCTATTGGGATTTCTAGAGATCTAAACGTTTATAAATGATACATGAGTCTCAAATTCACTGTATGCGCTATTCATATTGTGGAAGGAATGTAGTTGCTATCTTGAAATTAGCAGATTTGTAGTGTAACATGCTTTGAAATGGCAAAATCAATAATGAAATAAAGTCGTGTTAAAACATTCAAGTAGGTCTTTTTGAAGGCCATTGCTCGTGCCTAACCCCTGAAAGTTGTTGAAACTGAAAAACAGGAGTTTCAGAAACATTCAATGGACATATTCAATTGTGACTCTTTTGTTAATATCAATAAATCTAATTTAATAGACTAAGCTGTGTGCGTGTGTGTCCATGTGTGTGTGTATATATATGTATATCATATATATGTATATTGTGTATGTATTGTGTATATATATATATATATATATATATATATATATATATATATATATACACACATATATGCATGCTATGGCATGCTTGAGATTTCTAGAGTTCCAAACGTGTAAGCGATACGTGGGCTCAGATTCACAGTATGCGCTATTCTATTGTGGAAGAAATGCGCAGTTTCTATTTGAAATTAGCATGTTTGTCGTGTAACATGCTTTGAAACACAAAATCAATAATGAAATAAACATATTAGAACATTTAAGTAGGTCTTTCTGAAGGCCATTGCTCGTGCCTAACCCTTGAAAGTTCATGAAAAACAGGAATTTCAGAAACATTAATATTAGGGTTGGTAGAGGAACCTCAAGTATACAAAACAAGTTTTGTTTAGAAGTCTCTGATAAACCTGACTAATAATTGTAAAGAACAAGAAAAGAAAAGGACAAGCAAAATCGAGTGGTCCAGTATTCTTTAGACCAGTAACTGCAAACAAATAATACTGCTGCTGAATACATGTAAATCAAACAAGAAAAACACTCGGGGATGACCTCTTTATCATCCCTACTTTACAGCAACAATGAAGTCATCACCATGTGCAACAACTTTGTGTATCAGCGACTTTATATCAATATGATTGTGGCTATAAGTAAATTGATATCCTCAGTCTTAGGGTGTCTGAAATTGGTGTGTATACCGCATCCTGATCTGTCTTATAGAAATTTTCTTCAGCAATATCACCGTATTCAATACGGTCTAATTAAACCTTTGAGCGCCAAAGTCAATTTTATTAGCTCCCATAGCCATATGTATATATGGCAATGGAAGCTATTCTTATAGGCTAGGGAAATGTCTGTATGTCTGTATGTCCTGTCCGTCAACATCAAAAACTCCAAAACCGCTGTACATTTCATCTTGATATTTGGTGTGTACATGGATGATGGGCTGTAGATGAGATTTTGTTCAAATGAAGTTGTCATTGCCAAAAATATGCAAATTAAGTGAAAAAATGTAAAAACAGTCAAAATTGAAAAAACTCAATAACCACTGAGCAGATTACATGAAAAATTAGCATGTAAGTACTTTGGGCTGACATGAAATGATTGTGCACATCTTGGGTCAGTATCTTGGACTTGCTATTTTTCATGAATTTTTTTGTAATTTTCTCCCATTTTTGGTCAAAAAATCTCCTGCTCTGAAACCACAAGTCCGATTGATTTGAAACTTGGTATGGAAGTGCATAGGAGTGACCTTTCCCAAATTTGGGCAAATCGTGGTGAAATTTGCATATTTTTAGTTTACACGTCCATAGACTCCCATGTATAAGGCAGATCTCCATAGACTCCCATGTATAAGGCCACGAAAAATAAAAATTAGTTTCTCATCGTATTCATATTGCAAAAAGGATGCAGTGACACAATTTTTAGTCCCACGGATGAAGTCCAGTGAGCTTATAGATTGGGTCATGTCCGTCTGTTCGTCCATCCGTGAGTCCATCCGTTCACGCAGATATCTCGGATATTTGACAAAATGTCATGTGACCTTGATGACCTTTGATCTCAAATATACATATTTGTCCATAACTCAGTAACCACAAGTGCTACCACCCTTCATATATGGTATGATGGACAGCTTATGACGCCACATATTGTACCTCATTAATTATGCACATATCTAATTTTGAGCGAGCCAATAGAGCTAGAGGTCTGATTTTTGGTATATAGGGATAACTTAGCAAAACAATTTTTTTGACAAAATGTCACGTGACCTTGGTGACCTTTGACCTCAAATATACATATTTGTCCATAAATCAGTAACCACAAGTGCTACAGCCTTCATGTATGGTATGATGGGACACCTTATGACGCCACATATTGTACCTCATTAATTATGCGCATATCTAATTTTGAGCGAGCCAATAGAGCTAGAGGTCTGATTTTTGGTATATAGGGATAACTTAGCAAAACAATTTTTTTGACAAAATGTCACGTGACCTCGGTGACCTTTGACCTCAAATATACATATTTGTCCATAACTCAGTAACCACAAGTGCTACAGCCTTCATGTATGGTATGATGGTACACCTTATGACGCCACATATTTTACCTCATTAATTATGTGCATATCTAATTTTGAGCGAGCCAATAGAGCTAGAGGTCTGATTTTTGGTATATAGGGATAACTTAGCAATACAATTTTTTTGACAAAATGTCACGTGACCTCGGTGACCTTTGACCTCAAATATACATATTTGTCATAACTCAGTAACAACAAGTGCTACAGCCTTCATGTATGGTATGATGGGACACCTTATGACGCCACATATTGTACCTCATTAATTATGCGCATATCTAATTTTGAGCGAACCAATAGAGCTAGAGGTCTGATTTTTGGTATATAGGGATAACTTAGCAAAACAATTTTTTTGACAAAATGTCACGTGACCTCGGTGACCTTTGACCTCAAATATACATATTTTTCCATAACTCGGTAACCACAAGTGCTACACCCTTCATGTTTGGTATGATTGGACACCTTATGACGCCACATACTGTACCTCAATAATTATGCGCATATCTCATTCTGAGCGAGCCAATAGAGCTGGATGTCTGATTTTTGGTATATAGGGATAACTATAGGAGAAAAATTTTTTGACCAAATGTCATGTGACCTCGATGACCTTTTACCTAAAATATATGTTTATGTCAATAAATAAGTAACCACAAGTGCTATGTCCTTTGTATTTAGTAGGATGGGAGACCTTATGACAACACACGCTTTACCTCATTAATTATGTACACATCTAATTCTGGGCAAGCGAATAGAGCTAGAGATCTGATTTTTTGGCATATAGGGATTAATTAGCAATATAATTTTTTTTTCAAAATGTCATGTGACCTCGATGACCTTTGACCTTGATTATACATATATATGCATATTTCAGTAACCACAAGTTCTATACCCTCCAATTTTGATAGGATATTAGACCTTAAGATGTCACATCTTGTACCTCATTTATAATGCGCATATGTATTTCTTGGCTGGCCAATACTGCTAGAGGTCTGATCTTTTTTCCCGATTTAGAACCATAACTTAGACATGCCTCATGTGTTTCAAATTGGGAACAACGACATAGACCTATGTGCCCATAGATCTCAACATATACACTCCAGTGATACTTCTTAATGACCACATTTTCCTGCCCCATCAAGACTAATACTCCTATTACAAGTGGGGACTATGTCATTGTAAATGACTTGTTGAGTTAATGGTTGTATCACAGTATTCGATATATCTAATTCTGTATTTTTTCCATTTTATATTCTGAATAATTACATTAAACATATTTCACTGTCTCCAGTACATTTCATTTAAGTATTTTCACTTCATGCACTTTATCCCTTTCACACATGTTCAAATATCTGACCAGAGAACAAACACTAAATAGTCCAGGATGGGAGCTACAGTGTCATTGACGCTATTTTTGTCTATATCAAATATACACTGGTCAATTTTTTCAATTTTTGCTAAAATTTTGATAAAAATCTGAAGCCAATAAAATGTGACGTTCATTTGGTCCAAAATTGTCAAAAAATCACAGAAAAATTCACAAAATTGGTAAAATGTTGCACACTAAAAATTTGGTGGGAAAAATTGCAGCGCTGAAAGGGTTAATCATTGACAAAAATAAACACTGTAAACGCAAAAATACTAATATTTCATTATTTTCTATTATTAAATGTCACATTTCCCCATTTTAAATGGCTAAGTTTACAATAGTGTATTTTGTTTGTGCGATTCATAATATTATGTTTTGATTTTATTGGTTTATTATCCTTTCATTATAAACTATTTTATTTATTTAGTAAATTAAAAGTTTATTTCAATCATCATGTAGTATATCAATGTTCATATTGTATGTACAGCATCGATCTCACCCTACTAGTAGTTAAGATTGTTCAGTAATCAAATTTCCTATCTTTGACACATGACATAATCTTCATTTCGCTCGACAGAAACAGTAACAGAGTAGAATCACCGCCATGCATCGTGACACAGGTGACATTTTGCCGTCAGGAACTCATGCCGACTTCGCACTCCGCACCAACGTATTCGGCGCTGTTATGTTACAAGGGCAAATGCATTTAGGTTTAGACTCGGTCCTGGTCTATGAATGAAAATAATTTTGCGATTCCGATGTAGCAGACAACTTGCGACGGAATTATCACCAGCAGATTCAGGAGATTCTGAAACTCATATACAGCCGATCGCGCTCACTTCACGCATGCGCAAATACACCATAAGATCAGATTCGTACTGCGATCATCTCACTCAGAGCGTTTTACACACAAAAAAGTGTCATCAATGCTATAACCTGCTGAAATGACTTAATTTCACATGATCACCGACTTGAACCAAAGCTTCAGGTTGAGTACGCAGTCGATCGCAATAGGAACTGAAAAGCTTGTCTGCGAAAATTTAAAGTAGCTTGCCAAAAAAAACTGACATCAAAGTATAAATAGGAAAGGAGGAATGCATGGGAATATGGGACCAGACTCGATTATAGCATATAGCTATTTTCTGGATCCATATTTGCCTTTTGCTTATTTTAGTTTTTGTCATTTTGAACTTGTAAGTCAAAGATTTCTAAAAAGGCAAGAAACATGAATGAAAATGAATGAAAAAAAAAGGCGCACATCAAAAAGGGAAAGAAATAACTTCGCAAGCGAGAGGAAAAATATTCCTCGGATTTTTTGGGTAAAGATATACAGCAGCGGCGAGCGAACTTTTTTACATTATTTACGACACAGAATAAAAAGTATCTCATCAGTTACGCTGTTATACCGATGACGTCACGGTGGAGTCTATCCTTAATAATAGAGGCATTTCGTATACAGGTATGTGTTGACTGAACAAAATCTGAGCATTTCCACATTCCTCTCTAAGAAAAAATTGAAAACGCTCAAAAATATGCACAGCGCTAACAAAAATGCCCAAAAAAATAAATCAATTGCAGAATTCTTTAAAGGTGGAGCTGCTATTGCCAACACAGTTTTTTTTCAAAGGAATATTTTTCGTTGAAGATGACAGGAAACCCCCTGATTTATGTATTTTCAGAAAGCAGACTGAATCTGAAGTTTAGTATGGTCGCAATTTAAGTCAAAAACTTGACACTTTTCTGAAATGTAATATTTCACTTGAAAGAAGAGTATATGTAGAAAAAACAGTATTTTATTTTGCATTATGGTATCGGGTTGAAAGACTGACACTCAAAAAACGTGATTAAAAAATGATTATCAAAATTAAAATGTCCCTTATTAAAAATGTAAGACTTTCATACCAAACAAAATAGCGTTTTATGTTGCATTTAAGGAACATAATATGAAATTTTAAGAAAGGTTGGCCCAGCCAAAGTGGAGGTAAATTCTTTGGAAATCTTGAAATGGGAGAAAAAAGAAGCCAGGAAAATGGGATGATTTGCATATATTACATAAATTAACACTTCTTTATCATGCAACTCACGACTACTTGACAAGCTAAACGGTGACCCAACCAATATTTTAATCTTCGGTTAACAAATTAATTAAAATTGAATGAATATATGCAATAGACAGATTACTTTGAGCAAAATCCGCTGTGTAGGGTGCAGCGCCCATTAACGTCGGTAGATCGATGTTACCAATCATCTATTGACAATAAGAAACTTCGTAATTGTTTTCTTCGATCTAAAAAAGGCATTCGACAAGGTTCGTCACAATCTCTTACTCAACAATTGAAACGCATCGCTGTCAACAAAATGCATTACATATATATTGGTTTCAGAACTATCTCTCAGACCGCTCTCAACAAGTTAAGTCACCAAGTTCTGATAACTTCTTCTGGGGTACCCCAAGCAGGGCTCGAAATTAGCGGTAGTCCCGCGTCCACAGACTACCAACTTTTCCCTTGGGCTACCAAAACGAATGAATGGTAGCCCACACGGACTACCAAAGCCTGGGACATGAAATACTTAGTGGGCGACATGATGCTGATCGCTGTGAGATGACCGACGCTCATACAGTTAACCCAGCTGGACACAGAAAATCATGTCGACTTTGTTGCGACAAACTTTCAACAAAATATCATTATCTGAACTGGTGTACTTGGATAAGAGGCTCGGGAAATGATGGCCAATGAAAATTCATTTTCATAGTTATTTAATCACAATTTATCAATCACAATTAAACACAAATTATTCAACTGCAAAGAAAAAGCTGTCGGGCCATACACAAATTTCGCAATGATATGTTGGGGAATATAGTCAAATTGCCACGAAAGTATAAGGAACACGACTGTACCAAGTTGTCATCCTGAAATCATAGCCACTCTATTTTTAGCAATGTTATGTTTACACATGCTGAGTGAAAGTTGTCATTGCGAACATCAAAATTTGCATATAAGCTCTGCGTATGTGTGAATAGGTCGTCAAACTTTGAGGCGTCATCGTTATCCACTGCAATTATACCGTTCTCCTAAGGCTATGATCTGCAGGTATGGATGTCAAATGACTATAAATTCACTTACTGGATAGAATCATGCGAAATAAATCGTTCATTGTCTAGATATAAACAAAAATATCCTTTACAAAAAACCCCTCTTCATTCATGCATGGGCTACCAAACCTTGTCGCTGGGCTACCAACTTCAAAAAAAGGTAGCCCAATGCATCTACCGGGGAAAAAAGTTAATTTCGAGCCCTGCCAAGGTTCAATATTTGGCCCTTTGCTTTTCATACTTTACATTAAAGATCTTCCAGCTACAGTAACAAAGTATAAATTGCTTTGACGCTGTCATTATAGCTTCTGGTGAATCCGTTAGTTAGATCAGTAAACTTGGGAAAGTTAGAAAATGTCTAGATACCAATAGGTTGACACTTAAATCCAAAAACGCAGGAATGTTTTTTTGGCTCACATCATAATATCAAAAAGTTGGATCATCCATAATAAAAACGTATGATCAGGTAGTTGATTGGGTTGATTGCTTCAAATATTCAGGGGTCTTTTCACGAATTTCTTAACTAGAATATATTACGTTTGTCATGGTTGAACAAAAAGATTTCTGTACGTCTCGGTATGTGTGAAGTGGAATCGGACCGAAATATCGGCACTGACATCGTTCATATTCTTGATTTCTTGAAATGCCGCAGGCTTCCCATTTTCTCTTCAATTTTATAGCCCTTTTAATAATGCAAAATACAGCATAAACGATGCTTTGCATTACATTTAACACTGGTTCTCCCTGGAAATCAGTACATTTTGACTTGGAGAGCTAAACAGTAAAATAAATAAATAAATAAATAAATAAATAAATAAATAAAAAAAAGTGTCCTGAAGGCAAGGCTTAACATTTGAATATTTTTAATTTTCATTCGCAAGATCGTTAAATACCTGCACACACCGCTACAGTAAAAAAAGTTTGAAAAAAGTTTAGAATCGACACAACTATGCTTTTTTACATCATGATAGTCTGCATGCTTTCGATGCATTTCTCGTTCAAACTGACTCACCTTTTATCACATTTCAGTAACGACTAACGTGTTGATCCCCGAATGTTCATCACATCACAACGAATGCTTGTGATCAAATTGATACTCGTACTCGTACTAATTTAGCTCCTCCTGGGATAAAAACTGAGTTATTGCGCTGCCAGAACGTGTATTTTCTCGCAAGGTTTACAAGCTTTGTAAGACTTGAAGGAGAAGAATGCGTCCTGAACGCATTTATATGATGATAAGGTATTTTTAATTCTGATATTTCTCTTCCTTTTCTTTTCTTTTTAGGTAAATTGATAATTTTTCAGACACGCTGTTTTGTAATTTAGTTCATTCGCTCGACATATTAACAGTTATGTAATTATATTCTTTTATTTGCCACTTTGTTTAAATAAATTTATCTTTTTCAAAAAAAAATGTTTAACAAACATAAAAAGCAACAGGTGCAGTTGCAAAGCTGAACAGTTGATGAGAACAAATTAAAGGTCTATCGGTAAGAGCTCTATTGAAAGAATTAAGTTTTCGAACAAGATGTTGCAAAACTTTGGGATAGGGTTTGGAAATTGTAGTGCAGGTACAGAAAACAGAAAAATGGTAATAGAAAAGTTTACAAATTACCTTACGATCTTGAATACTATAAATCTGTCTTAAATCCAAGACGATAATAGCTGATACGCAAGCTGCATCAAAATAAACTATTGGCGTAGTGATTTGCGAGTGTGCATATTGGCTTGCCAATGTCTTGTCCGAGGAGCGGGAGACTATAGTCTAGCCTACCTACCCGTGCGAGCCGACGATGGCAAGTGTGTGGATTGTTGTATAGGTACCAAGGTGTACTGAGATTCAAGGCTAATATTTTGATTTTGTTGCATGTAACTATGGTCCACAGTAGAACTCCCCCTTCCTACCTCCGTGTCACCCGGGTAGAAGCGAGGCACATTCTTGGGACAGGTGCCGCCAACTAAGCTGTTCGTGCAAAAATGTGTTCGTGCGCAGTTTTTCAGCGGGCGAGCAAATTTCAAAACTAATCGGCGGGGGGAAAACGATATTTAGTGAGGGCGGGGAAGAAATTTCATTTTTTTTCAGTGGGCGGGGAGAACATTTTTGGCTGTAGGTACCGGGAAATACGTATAGAGGGAGGGGAAAGCCGTGGTTGATAAAACTTGAGGGGAGATTAAGCGCCTAACTTAGAGGGGAGCAACGTTCCAAGGAATGCTTCTAGCTGCTCGCACAGTTTTGCATTGTTCTGGGGTTGCCTAGAGGGCATCTAGTGGGCAACGGGGAATTTCAGTAGTGGGGAGAGGGCAGCGGGGAGCTTGAATTGTTGTGGGGAGTGGAGAGCGGGCACACCATAGATACTGAAGGGCATTTGGCATCAAAATTCAGCGGGAGGGCATATTTTCCGTGCTTGCCAGTGGGAGGGCATGCAGTTACAAACAGCTCTACTTTCCCCTCAAAATTTTAGAACGAGGTCAAAAATAAGTAAAATTAGTAAGCTTATATCAGACTTCAAAACACGTTTTTTGATGATTTTGCGAAATTGATGAAATCTACCAGTTGGCGGCACCCGTTGGGAATACATGACAGCCTTCGCAACGTAGTAGCCCGGCGTAATAGATACCGAGGATGCTTCCAAAGAAAAGGTGTATGGGTATGTGCCGCCCGAATAGGTCACTTTTTTCACGAAAAAAATCCCTACACACGGGTCGATTTTTCATCCGAAAAACCCTAAACATGGGATGATAATAAAGCAAATGTCCTGTTCTTTAAGGAAAATCTTCACATGCAATAGAATATAGGTGAAAATTTCCCAAAGTTGTCAAGGAAATCCCTAATAATGGGTCATATTTTTGGAATATACATGGGTACATATTTCAACTCGGGTACGAAAATATCAGGACTACTCCCCCTCCCCCCCCCCCCCCCCCCAGTGTTGCGTACAGAAGTCATGTCCGATCTTTCTGAACGAGTGGTTATGATGGCCACAGTATCTTGAGGCTCGATACCACGTCAAAGGCCCTTTATGCTTGCAGGGGCCTGCTCCGTGTATGGAGTCAGGAAGAGCGACAGTGATACTGACTATACTTAGTTATACTTCGCTGTGCATCATTAAAAAAATTGAAGAAGATTTGAAGGTGGTTTTCCTCAGTGTGTCCGATATCTAGCTCTTGTTTAGAATCCACACTTATGTCGTTTTGAGATCGAAATGAGAGCAACTAGACTAAAGGATTCTTGATTTATATACCCCGTATCAGTGTTTTTCCCCTCTATCGAGTTCCGGTAACATCCCCGGTTATAAGCTTATACCGCGAATCACAGTGTTCCTTCATTTCAACCCACAAGGCTATACAAAACAGATTGCCGCTACTATATTTATTTACATAATTAATTAATTAATTAATCATTCAATGAAGAAGCTAATTAGTGAATAATAATACAATAATTAGGAGAAGAAGAAGAAGAGTAAGAAGAAGAAGGTGGAGAAGAAGATGAGGAAGAAGACGACGACGACACTGACGACGACGACGACAAAGAAGCGAAGAAATATTGTTTTGCAGTGTTTGAAAAAGTCACCACAATTCAAAATGTACAGAACAAAGAAAAGGTATACAGTAAGGCATACTATGTAGATTACAAATGTAGATTGCCATAAAAGATCGTTAAACTATGTCATTTCTATCGAATGATATTATCAACATAAAGTGATATACAGTAAAGTAACTTCAAAACTTTAAAAGACTAGGGACCGCAATCGACCATGAGGGCGCAGTGAGGGGCAGAGCGCCGCCACACTGTAACCTTTGACCTGAACAGCGATACTGATATCATTTGGTTTGATTTAATGTGTAATTTCCGAATGACTCAGTTAATAACTTAAAGAACATGAAAATTTTATAGTTTTATTCTTGTTTTGTATTTACTTTCCCTCTCAATTGTGAGCTGAATTTTGACAGTTTCACGTAGAAGTGGGAATCGATACACCAATTAGAATAGCGCAAACATGTCACATGACGCAAGTGGCGGGAAAACTCTATCCTGAGAACAAAACACTGCCGAGCTGAATGATATAGATCTACAGTGTGGCACTTTAAATTTTCGGTAATTTTTCAGGCATGGATGTTGCTGATCAGCGAACAGGCACTACTCAAGTGAAAGATGACTTGGCAGATCGTTGTCAAAAATTGTTTCAGGACTTTCTTGAAGAGTAAGTTGGTTCATGTTTTGTTTTGTATCATCCAACTTCACACATGTGACGTGCACGTTGTGTGTCATTTAAATGGCTGTAGCATGGCGCGGCGACATACAGAATGCATGAGCAGCATGTAACATTATGTATCATTGTATGATCCATTGCTTGGTTTCTGAAGGGTTACCAAATTCTATGAGGAAGTTTGCGCGATTACTTTTTTTACTCGGCGGTGAATGGCATCCTTCTCACTTGATAAAATATTTCGATTATATTGTTTATGTCAACGGTCAATTACCGGGGTCGAAGTTAGTGGTTCACGTTTTTGGCATTGTTCTCCAGATTCACAGTCGACGGAGAAGTAAAATACTTATCAGATGTACAAGAGTTGATTCGACCTGAAAGAAACACTCTTACAGTCAGTTTTGAAGACATCCAGAACCACAACCAACAGTTGGCTACCACTATACAGGAAGAATACTACAGGTATGCTGCCATTGTACTACCATATCAACCCCCTGCATGTCTGTCCCAGGGGGGGGGGGGGTTATAAGCTTACTTTTAGTTCAGTATAACCATGGATCTATTTTTTACATCCATGGTATAACTATAATCAGACTTTCTTTTGGTCAAAGTATGCTGAGTTTATGTCGATACGAACTTGCAAGTCAAACTCTACAAGTACAACAAGTTGTACTTAATTTAAGGTATAGACACACGTTTAATGCATTTTTACAGAGATTTTGGTTTTATTTCAAATTGGAGTCCGTACCATATGACCTTTACATGTGGGAAAATGTCGAGACAATATTGTATTAAGAATGCTTAAGAAACTAATAAAAACTGATTTTTTTTCGAACTACGCGTACTGTTATATTCGGTTGTCTTAACTGTGTACGGATTAGTTAGGATAGCGACGCAAGGTCAACAGATTATGTTAATTTTTCTTGTCCGACGCGCATGCGCATACTTTCCAGTGTCCTGTGTGCGTGACAATAATAATGGCTGCCGTAGTGAGACGCGCGAAACGTAAACGTGGTCGAAAGAAGAAAGTGAGTAAGGTCATGGACCAGACTACCAGATCAAAGCTTAGATTGTCAGACTTAGGTTCGTATTATAACAACGTGGCAGACGAGATGTCGGACACGAGTCTTTCATCCGACGAGGAGGACGTCATCAGTGCGGACACACGTAATCACGGCCAAGGTAAAGACTCTGTCGCTTCGCAGCGTAAAATCAACCTTGTTGAAGAGAAAGCAGACAGTGATGAAATGTTAAGAATTTTTGACGTAAGAACGTTGAACTCCATCATCAATCCGCGTCACTTTGTAACGTCTGCAAAGTCGGACGCCTTTCTCTGCAGGAATTGTCAACTTATGGCTGGGGCAGTCATTTTACCATGATCTGCTCAAATACCGAGTGCAACTCCCCTCAAGTGGTTTTTCCGTCTTCAGCGAAAAACGGCCGACATTTTCAATCAACAGAAAGATGGTACTTGGTCTACGAGCGATCGGAAGAGGGAGACGGGCAGCCATGAAATTTAATTCGTATCTCGGTCTCCCACCACCCGTATCACCAACGCCGTTCAAAGAACATGAGCAGACACTAGCAAGTTACAGCGAAAAGTTGACCGAGCAACACATGCAACAGGCTGTGGCGGAAGTCCGACAGGTGGTGCTGGGGGTATCAGACAAAGATGTTGACGATGGAGGGAATGACAATGGACAGGAAATTGTCGATGTTGCAGTTTCTGTTGACGGGTCATGGGCGTCAAGGGCTTTTCTTCCCTTTATGGCTTTGTCAGTGTGATTTCAATTGACACCGGTAAGTTTTTAATAAAATATCAACGAAAGTTTTTAGGGGCCTTGATATGCCCCAGTCAGTATTGGGGCGTTAGATGCATATGTAATAAAGCAAACCAACTACAGTTGCCAGTGCGGTACACCTTTCGTGAAAGCTTTTTATGCATAATAAAAATGGTGCGACTGATATCAGTGTTGAGAGAAGCATTACATAAGTGAATGACATCGATTGAGAAAGTCAGACGACATTAAATTTTAAGTGTTAACTTTTCATATTTTTGTGGTCCTGGGAATATATTAACTTTCAAAGGTTTTTTTGAAGGGCTTGAAAACATGTTTGCTATTGATATGTATACTTATGTATGCCCGTTTGAAATATTGTGGGACAGACATTTTATTGACTGCTGTAAAGGAAAGAGTTTGTAAAAAAGGAAAGCCACACTTGCTTGATAGTCCTATCCAAGTGAATAATATTATTTCACAAAGATACTGCTTTCCAAATCTTTCTTTTTGTCCTGTAATCACTCATGAGCAGTGAATTTATTTGGGTGACTGATATGGCTACTACAAGTAAAATTGACAACTTCAGGTAAGAAGTGATAACTCAGTGTCTGTCTTTTCCATAAAAGTCTGTACAATATAATTTTATGACATCCAAATTCTGCAATTTTTCTCCAGGAAAGGTGTTGGATCGACACATCAGTTGCTCGTACTGCCGAGAATGCCAAGCAATGGAGAACCAACCCAGGGACTTTAACTACATGAAATGGTTCATTGAACATGAGCCAGAATGTAAAATGAATCATCAGGGTTCAGCAAAAAGCATGGAGGCAGCGGGTGCATCAATATTGTTTGAGAGATCTAAAGAAAAGCACAAGTTGAGGTATGATAAATGATATAGGCTAATGTGCCAGCCCTATATTACATCATTCTACTGATGTGCAGAGTGCTCGGAAGGTTATATCTGATTGGTCGATTATCACTATTCATAGCAATTTAGGGATTGTATTTTTATTATTCAACTATATTGGTCACATTCAGCCAACCTGTTTGATAACTACACACAGCTTCCGAGATGCTGCACATCAGCAGAATGATGTAATGTTGGGCTGGACTGGAATCACATTGATTTTCAGACATTCTGTTGATTTGTCTCCGACAAATGAAACCAGACTAACTCTTATATTATCACAGCATTTATCCATATTGTAACAAAATGATATCTGACAAGTTTATTTTGCATAAAAATAAAGTAGTTGCAGTCCATGCAGTCTTGTACTCCTTCAGTCAAAATGTCATTGACTTTTTTGCTCCAATGTTCATTTCAGCTATTGTCTTAAGATTGTTTGCATTTAGACACAGAAAAACAATTATCTGACAAGGCATATGTTCTTTATATTATTTTACAAAACAGGTACAGTCAATTTATAGGAGATGGAGACAGCGCAGCGTACCAGTCTGTTAAAGATGTGTATGCCAGTGACAATATTATTGTCCAAAAGGAAGACTGTGTTGGTCACATTCAGAAGAGAATGGGCACCCACCTGAGAAAACTGGTTGATAAATATAAAGGTAAGTATTTGCCAACTACTAAAAGGTCAATACTGTAGTTATACTCTTTAGGACGGGGACCTAAACTCATGTTTTCAAACAAGAGTTTTGCTGTTTGCCCACCTTGCAAGACGAAAAAGCCCTGGTAATTTTAACATTTCAACTGTAAAATACTGGCAATGCCAGACGGCATACTGGCCAACTGCATCATGAAGGGGAAGAGAAATCTTCATACAGATAGCAAGTTTTTTACCCCTTGGAAAAACTAATGGGTGAAAATTAGCATGGGCCCTTACAAGATATAACCTCAGTTACAATTATTTGTGTGCAAATAGGGGTGGTCCCTTCGTATAGATTTTGACTGTCACCCAGGATGAGTGTTTTTATGTCTTGGAGAATCTTTCTGCGTTTTTGTATACCATGTTTTTGAACATGCCTTCTTAATATTGTGGTTCCAATTAAAATATTAAAGTTACCATATTTTTATAATATCACATTATAGTTTGCAGAGAAAAAAAAAATTTCTGACATTTTGTATTTGTCTTTCTTCATTAGGTGGTAAGCTAGAGGATGGCAAAGGTTTGACAGGCCGGAATAGACTCACAAACCAAATGATCAACGCATTTCAAGTGTTCTATGGTATTGCCTTGAGAAATAATAAAGGTAAGAGCAATTTAGAATGTATCACTTTTAAGGGTTTTTTATTAGTAAAACTATTCATAGTTGTAGAAGTGTAGTATCATATTGCTATGAGGGCAGTTTCTTTGATGTCTTCAGCAATCTTATGATACCTAGAAAATGGAAGTTTAGGCCAGCTTTACCTTTACTTTGGGTTGTGTACAATGAAAAAAATAAGTGCCATCTCCTCGGACGATAAAGACTAAGGGATGGGTGACTTTCATAAATTAGCAGGGGCTCTAGAAACCTTTGCTTGCTTGACTTTACCATGGCCTTTTAACACCCACTGTACATGAATGAATATTGTATGAAGACCATATTGACAGCAGAATCTTTGATAGACCTATATTCATAATGGAGAATGGAGTTTGGATTTGAGAGTTTTTCAGTAAAATGTGATAAGTAGAAATGAACCAGTGCATTTTTGTTTTTCAAACATAATCACAAATGACTTTCTGTTTTTTCAGGCAATGTGGAAGAAATGAGCAGGCAGACGAGGGCCATTTTACTGCACTACGCAAGTACTCATGATGAGCCCCGCCATGAGTATTGTCCAAAGGAGAGCTGGTAGTTGGTGCAAGTGGCAAAAGGATAAAGTGTCTGGCAAACAGACATACAGACCTCTCCTACATCCACTTGCACCAGCCGTTGTCAAGGCTGTAGAACCAGTTATTGACAAGTTATCAAATGAGAATCTTCTCCGTGGAGCACAGCTGGGTTACACGCAAAACCAAAATGAAAGTTTACACAATGTAATGTGGAGCTTTGTGCCGAAAGACAAGACCCATGGTCTAGATGAAGTCACTCTCGGAATAAACATGGCAGTGGCTTTCTTCAATGGTGGTATGTCAAAATACAGCGCTGACCTGTGCCGGAGCAGCACTTTGGGTATTAACTCTTCCATGACAGCAGCATGGCTACAGATAGACAATATCAGAGTTCGGGATGCATTGTATAAAGCCTCAACTCCAGTGAAGCGGAGGAGAAAGAAGAACAAACGACAGCGTTTGCAGAAACTGGACAAGTTTCAGTATTCCGAAGGATGCACATACCAGCCAGGTGCCTTTGACAGTGCTGTTGTGCAAAAGGCCTCGGGAAGGAGGTGTACTAAATGTCTGCAACTGATGAAGGGACATAAACGATCTCAGTGTAGCTGAACAATATTGAATATACATCAGTGGACAGTTACTGAGTCAGTGAAGTGAAGGGACAGAGACTTTATGTCGCGAGTCTTGTCAACTGGAAAACCATCAGTATATTTTTGTCTATTTGACTGGGTGCTACTTTTCTCCCTTGTTTCATTCAAAGTATTCTTTATGCCTGTAACTCAGTTATAAAAGTTTTTCAAGTTTCTACCTCCTTCTTTAACGGAATTTTTATTGAAATTTTTCAAATTTGTTATTGACATGAAGTGAAGTGATTGACAGGTACTTCATCTATTTTCACCAAGACATGGGGGATATATCCAACTTGGTGGAATAATTTCTTATACCAGCAGAATAAATCACATTGTATCTGTAGTACTGTCACTTTACACCTTTTCAGGAGTGGCTTCTCCTCTCCGTGGAGCACAGCTAAGTTAGATGCAAAACCAAAATGAAAGTTGACATTTATTTATTTATTTATTTATTACAAACTATGACAAAAACATCTCAATAAAAATGTTTTTTCATTACCTAAAGAACAAAGTATAATAAATAATTCAAGTGGCTGGGTTCAAACACTGGTCACCAATTCCTTGTTTATAAGTTCGGTGTTACTGCTTCTACAAATTGCTTCATCGTTACTTGGAAAGCTTCCTGAAATGTACAGCAGAACATAAAGAGAAAATAACGCAAATGTTTACAAGTAAAAATGCCACTACATGCACTTTTTTCTTTCAGTTTTATTGAAAGCAGTGTACATGTATGTACTTTTGCCATTGTCTCAATAAAGTATGAGCAGTTTTTGATCAATGTGATGAAAATAAAGTGTTTGAAAGTGCTTTTTACCATTCCACTTGTACATACATGCATAGGTTTATGCCTTTCACAAGTACTAACACTATAGATATATTTGAAGATCTTGGTTCATACAACAAAAAAGACAGCTTGGCAAGACTTGTTACTTTGTATGTCGCCCTGTGGTTGCAAAATAAGTCTAAACTGGGCAAAAACATTGAATTCTGGGACTTCATAAATTCAATGTTCTTAAAAGTCTTGCAGCTGTGAATGTCAAGTCATAGAGCCAAAGTTCAAACATTGTTCATTTCTGTAAACATACAGTTTGGTGAAGACGATTTTCATATCCACTGTATTGTAGAAAATGAAATAACGCCAAACTATACCAAAAGATATAAAAACAGGCTAGCATCAACTTTGAAGGCATTACCAGGTCTGACACTAATTCTTACCTTCCATATTTCACCTTTAATATTCCTTGGTAATAGGCATCTCAAATATTTCAGAATCATAGGAGGGAATGCATAGTGATCCCCTGGTTGTCCAATCTCTTTAGCCTGAAGAAAGCAAATTGCATTTTCAGTATACACATGTAAAATTTCAAACATTAAGTTTGGTAAAATAGGCTACGTGGCTGTAGTCATAGAGCTCCGTGGTACAGTGGACCTATAGTTGCAGCTTCTCACTTGTTTGGAATCATAGTCTGGTCTGCCCCCCCCCCCCCCCCCCCAACCCAGAACTGTTTATTTGGGCAGAAGTGCTTGTGCTCACCGAAACTTACATGTTATACAATAATATTTTAGGAATAAATTGCATACTTACATAGAGAGAATACGCCCAATTACAATATAAAATCCATCGAATTCTCTTCTGGTTTATTCCTCTTTTTTTCCTTTCTTGCACCATTTGTTCCACATCTCTGCAGAATGCTTCACCTTGGTCTGAACTAAGGATAAAAGAGACAAAAGCGTCATTCTGTGACATGTTGGGAGACTTGTGAGGAAATAATTGACTCGAACTACAACAAAATCCCCGCGAATATATGCCATTATATTCTCTTGGGTTGCCAATCAGTGTGAGTGGCTAAACAAGCGTCTACGGTACATTGAATTCTAGTTGAACTATAAATTGAGAAAGTTTAGAAGAAAGAACGTGACATTTAGTGCGTAGTGGAACTTCCGCAAACGCGTCTACACAATATGCATGAATCACGTGTGTGGAGGGACACTGTGGTTTGAACAAAGGGAAAGTTTTGCTATAAATAACTCGTTGCTATGCGACAGGGGGTACGGGGAGATTGTGTCGTCGATGTTCTCCCTAATCAACGTGCAATTATTCACCCCGCCAGTTTTGTTTGTTGACTGCCAAAATATTTGTCGACGGTCTCTCGTTATTCACCCGGTGTTATGTTCACGTCACATTAGCCGTCCCTCGTCGCTACTCCGACATTTGTCTGATTAACTCCCTGTAACGCTGACCAAATTATTATAGAACATACTACCCACTCCACATTAAAGAATCACCAAACTTGGATACTTTCATTTTAAGGAAACTGAAATCGGTACAGTCCACGGGAACAGCTCAGTGCGCACTATACTGGACAAGGTCTGTGTTTGAGTCGACAAATGTACTAGCACAGGTTTCAACTCAATATCCAGGCGAACCGCGAAATCGTCAGCAGCTCAGCTTGTGTTCGCACTGTGCTAGTGACGCGTATAACGTGATCAGGGAAACTTGCGGAATAAACCTTGCCGCCATTAAAACCACGATTACTCTACAAGGATAACCTTGTTCACACACAACTGAGATGCAAGCACGAACGAGAACAAGAAATTCAAAAAAGCTGAATATACCATGACAACGTGAAAGAAACACAGAATAGAACACGATAAACCACGCTCACACGGGACGACACACTGCCTTGTGTATGCGTATTCAGCGTGGAAAGGTCAGGACAAGGTTATTCGCCTGGCATCGTATACATAACGTTTGGTCGAGAACGGAGCTAAGTCGTTGACGGGGAGTTCAGCTAACCGACAGACAAAAAGGTTTACACATAGAAATAGCTCTTTTTCTGTAGCAATCTCAAAAGCCAATGCGCTTTTGAAATGACACCATACACCGTATTGTACCTACTGCATGGGTGAAATTACGAATACTGTTACTCAGTTCTGACACAATAATGCAGGAAAATGACGTAACTGTCTCATCAAGATGCCTAACAAAGGAACGTATGCCTACGTCCATTTCTAACTGAACAAGTTGCTTGTTGTAACAAGCCCAGAATTTGCGAGCAAGAAAAATGTACACTTACCCACATTCATGAAAATGCTCGATGACAGAGCTTTTGATGGAGTCCAGTGTTATCTGCTTCATGCTGTGTCGAGAAAGCTGGTTGATTATCAGATTCTCTCCCCCGAGGTAAGTTCTACAACGTGAAAGTCAGCGATAGAGTCTGTCTACCACAGTACGCTCATTCCGATGCGAAGGCCGGCGATAAGTGAACAAATTTGTGAAAGAAACCGGTGGACGTGTCAAGCGATGAGTATGCATAAATTTTCATCTTCGAGAAGAAGTTCAACAGGCGCACGGGCCGAATGACAAACTTGAATGGTCACCGCCATGGCTTCCGTGACGCCGCGATGTCGAAATGCGTCCACCGAGACTCGCTAACGTAAAATATCTCAATTCACCTCCGACGGGTGTAAAATATACTTCTAAACTGAAGAGAAACGGATTGATAGAGCTTGACAACCGTTTACAGTTACGGTAACAAGCTTATTAGACTCTTATTTGAGGTAAAACAGATTAGCCGTAGCAGTGTTTGCTATGTAAATAAACCGCCCTCATTACTCGTACGTCTGAACAGTTTGTGTCAGTTTCTCCCGATTTTCTCGCCATTTATGATCTTCGGAAGGGTATTTGATGTAAAATACAAAACATCTAGTCTCCTGCTTGATGCAAGTTCGTGAACATGAAATAGAATCGCCAGGAAAGTCATATCAACGATCGATTTTTGTACGTATAGGGGAGTTTACACAATTCTTTGATTATCTCTCTTCCGATTTTGGCCTGACAAGCATAACTTCAAAAGAAATTAGGTTGGAGTAGGGTGCACAGATCGGTCTGATTTTTTACCAGGTCACAGTAGCAATACATATCTGTAAAACGGTGTCTCAGATTTTCGGTAAAATTGACAGAACAAGAGAAATTCTTGCTGAAGTGAACGAAACCCGGTAATTTATTCAAAAACCCAGAGTTGTTACTTTCACACCTTATTGTGCTGAAACAAAAGGGAATAGAAAAAATCTGGGACACCGTTTTTTCCCCAGACTACTCTATTGTTTATTTCTGTTAAAAGATCTCAAGTCGCCATAGTCCTGTAGTACCTAATTTTTTTTAGGTAAAAAAACTCAAAAACGCATATTTTTGAGATTAATGGTCACAAACACTGTGATTTCGGAAATAAACATATTTTTCATAATGTTGAGATATAGGGCTAACAGAAAATATATAATGTGTGGGGTCTAAAGTGAAATTTATTGAGAAAACGTGAGTTTAAAATAAGTATTATCTAACGTGTGTCTCCACCTTAAAACTTGAAAGGACATGTATAATAGTTTGTTCAATGCCCGTCAGTAGTTTATGTGTGGATGTTAATTTTTTGATCTACTAAAAGTTGCAAAACACAACATGGTGGTATAGCGCACTAGTGCCTCCATGATCAAAACATGGAGGTAGTACTAGCGCCCCATGATCAAAGTCACAACTTAACATCACCATTGTTCCTTTATATACTTTTCTTGCTTTTTTGTGGTGTGATAAAGGAGGTATTCTTATAGTGGTGAAAAAAAAATAAGATTATATTTATGGAAGCTGCTACTGCGATAGCTACAGGAGATAAACGCAATATCAATATTCATCCTATTTTATGAAAACAGACGTGTTTGTTATAAGGGGCAGTCCTCAATCCCTGGTTCTCATAATAATTCTTGCTATTATTGAGTTTTTACCACGGTGTCAACCCTGTGTTTTCCTTTGACATTTTTACCAGGTGGGTCAATCTGCTTTAAGATAAAGCCGCTAAGCAACCTGCCCCTTTAAATGTAAAGCTAGAATTGGATAGGGAACAATGGATCATTGATCCAGTGCTACAACTGTCCAAATCAATACAGACAGTCATTACGATATGTGACAACGGAACACTTGTCATTTACAGTGATGGCACACATTCTACAGCAAGTGTCAAGATAGCTTTTCCTTGGCGAGGTGACGGCATGTTACAATTCTGTTCCCATTGTGCCAGTAAAAGCTTGAAGCTTTCTTAAAAGTCACATTTTACATTTTTTAGATAGATAATGAGCAGTAACCCAGCTCTTTTTAATCACACTTCATAATGTTTGATTTATGATCTGTTCGAAATCAGGGTATACCCATATCTGTGCCGAGCAGTCTGTAATTTTGCCAGAGATCGTGGACAAGTACCTCCCAATAAAGAATTTTATGTGGCATTTGAAGAAGTACCAACCAGGCACAAGTGAGTAGAGTTCACCTTATCAGTTCAGCACTGTAGCATGTGGCGACTATTGTAAGTCCAAAGAATGATCCCTTACTGTAGAAGATCAAAATGTCAGAGATGTTGAGCTGACTGATGTTGCGGATAAAGATTTACATCCACAACACTGTTGCGTGTTTTCAGTGTGTTTCCTTAGTCTATTATAAGAGCATGCTGGAAAACTATATAACTGTTGTTTAGCTACAAATGGTATCATACCGGTAGTTGTATAATTTGCTTTCCACAGGAAAATCAAATCTTTGAAGTCTTTCCAAACATGAATTTCAGATGATAGAAAATTGCATGAGTTGGATATTCCAAAGCAGATTTTCATATCTGGCTTTGTTAATCTATCATTACAGAGTTCGTGAGTTGACCACTGCTAAGATTGGTACTCTGGTACGCATAAGTGGCCAGGTTGTACGAACACACCCAGTGCATCCTGAGTTAGTGAGTGGTACTTTCGTCTGCCTAGACTGCCAGTCCGTCATCAAAGATGTTGAGCAACAGTTTAAATACACACAGGTTTGTAGATTAATGCCACATTTCTGATTTCCTTTCAGCAAACTGTTGTACCATGGTCAAGTTCATCATGTAACTATTCTATATCCACTTCACAAAATGCTGTTGACAATGTTTGGAAAGTTTTAAAATATCTGTGATGAAAAAATAAAGAATTCCAAGATTCATAATGTGTTACAGAAAATGATAGTTTTGAGTTTATAGAATGCTTCTTTCTCTGCAGATCTGTTGCACTTGTACTGTAGTGAGGCGGGTTTTCAGTCTCCAGAACTATAAGATTTCTTTAAAGTTCTTTCGTGGTTTCTCTAGAGATGTACATTTTCAGAGAAACAGATGTGCAAGCATGTTTCTGCCCACATCTTTCAAATCTTGTAATATTTCAATGGCTTTTCTGATATCATCCTTTGTCCAATACTTCTTGATAAATTTGCATTTCGTAATTAATGGATTATAGTGTCTTAATCATGGCACATTCCCATTGCTGCCTTCAGTGGACTTCATGCATCAAAGTCTCTTCTTTCATCCACATTTCCAGCCAACAATATGCCGGAACCCGGTTTGTGCCAACCGGAGTCGTTTCATGCTCGATGTCAACAAGTCCCGCTTTGTAGATTTTCAAAAGGTGCGAATTCAGGAGACCCAAGCTGAGCTACCGAGGGGCAGCATTCCGAGGAGGTATGTGGCGCATCAAAAGCAGCAGCAACGGGTTTTTTTGTTTAATTACTTGCTTTTATACTCCTGAAAATACTCTCTCTTCCTTTTAAGTTTTCCACAGTGCATTCCAGTGATATGACACAATTTGTGAACTTCTTTCAGCGTTGAAGTAGTCCTGCGTGCGGAGGCTGTTGAAATGCCCCAGGCTGGTGATAAGTGTGATTTCACTGGCACACTGATTGTTGTTCCGGATGTCTCTCAGTTGTCAACGCCGGGTATGTAGCCACATCTAAGTATGTATGATAGAGTCGTTCTGTTCTGAGGAATCAATACTCTGCCATAGTACCAATGTGGAGAAGTCTTCATAAGATTTTTGAACACATGAAGTCAAGAGCTACCATACCTTTACAGCAGCAACATGAAAAATGTGCACTGCCTGACAATTGATATAGTATCCAAACTGTTAAACATAATATGTGCGTAGTAGATATTGTTTGGAAGATTTCAAAGTGTTTGTGTCAGAAATACTACTTGAAAATGGACAGTTGCACCCAAAAATACTCTTAGAAAAGCCGTAAGTTTTCAGTCACTGTGAATTTGTAGATCTTGTGAAATGATGAGAAAGTGTACAAAGATCTACTATCTCCCCTGACTTTCCCACCC
Organism: Ptychodera flava; assembly: GCF_041260155.1. Lineage (NCBI taxonomy): Eukaryota > Metazoa > Hemichordata > Enteropneusta > Ptychoderidae > Ptychodera > Ptychodera flava. The sequence goes on from NC_091945.1 coordinate 26,269,211, forward strand.
ATTCCCCAAATAACAATGTGGACAAAGTGGCTGAACTAGCCGACAGCCATCAGAAGAAAGACCAAATACTGTTTGAAGTCTCATTATATCATTAATTATGTCTCAACCATATGTCCACATTTTAGGTTCCAGGGCAGAAACGTCAGCCAAGGTGCGGGGCAATGAGGGATATGAGACAGAGGGGATGAGGGGCCTGAAAGCACTCGGAGTTCGTGACCTCAACTATCGCCTTGCATTCCTGGCTTGTAACGTTGAACCCACCAATCCTAAGGTAAGCATATCAATGTGTCCATTTTGTTGGCATTCCTTGTATATATATTTTCCAGATAGGTGATAGATCTACCGGCAGCTGACGATCATGGAGTCCTGTAAGAGAGTGCAGAAAAAGTTTTTTTTATCAGCATTTGTTGATTTTTTGTTGCTTTAAAAAATCTGTTAGAGGTCAGTATGAAATACTCTATGAAAATTTAATCAAAAAAATTTATACCAAGATTTCCTTTCATATACATGTAAGAATGTGCCTCTCAGGATTGACATATAGCAGATGACATACAGCAGAGTCTGTTGAACGAACCCAACATGGACAAGCTGAGGTGCTAGAAACCAAAGCTAACAAAGATTTTGGCTAGTAATTCATTAGAATTTTGCCCTTGTACATCATTACTCAAATCTTTTTTTTCCCCGCCATAGTTTGGTGGCAAGGACATGAGAGGCGATGATCTGACGGCGGAGAGCATCAAGAAACAGATGACGGAACAAGAATGGCAGAAAGTCTATGAAATGAGTCGAGATAAAAATCTGTACCATAACCTGATACAGAGTCTGTTTCCAACCATTCACGGTAGGAAGATTTTGCAATTTTATGATCCACTATCCATAGCCTACTTGTATACTTCTATTAATACAAAATAGAAAGATTTCTAAGTTTACTATGTCATCTGCTCTGCATAAATAGTAATCTTTGCAACATCACTGGTCTTTGTTTTGGTATACTTTTCTTATCGTCAACTGAGGTAGTAATATTTTCAGACCTTCTCAAGGATGTTGAAGGAGATCGTAAGATTCATGTCATATTGGAGGTTTTCTATCAGATGGTGAAATGCAAGTTTTGTGAGGGGAGAGGTGAAGGAAGAAGTCTGAGAGTTGGGTTTTGAGGCATACACATTTAGTTGTCCATTTCAACTCTGATTCTTGTTAACTTTGCAGGTAATGATGAGGTCAAGAGAGGCATCTTGTTGATGTTGTTTGGTGGTGTTCCCAAGACGACAACTGAGGGTACCAGTCTCCGTGGTGACATCAATGTCTGCGTGATTGGGGATCCAAGTACAGCCAAAAGCCAGCTCCTCAAGTGAGTAATCTGGCAGCAATACACCCCTAAATTTAGATTTAATGGAGTAGGTCATTCAATAACTCAATACAAATTTCTGGTACACATAAATTGGTGCATTTTTCCTCAACTTTTTTTACATGGCAATTAAGGATACTTTATGAAACAAATATTGCCATGTTTTGTTTATGCTTTGTGCACTCAGTCAATATTGCAGCCAGTTTGCTGTACAGATATACCGTAATAAAAAGGTCTGACTAACATTCCATCGCTCCCAAGTCGTGAAAATTGGCAGTAACTTTTCAAACTCTATCGTTCTAAACACCGGTACACCCCAGGGTTGTAACCTGTCACCGATACTCTATTCTTTGTTTACACATGATTGTGCTGTGAGTTCTGAGGAGAACAATTTCATAGTAAAATTCGCCGATGACACCACCCTTGGCGGTTTTATTGAATCTGATGAATCATTATATAGGAAACAAGTGGACGATACAGTTAAATGGTGTTCCAATAACAACTTGGAACTGAATGTCAAGAAAACAAAGGAAATAATAGTGGACTTTCGTAAAAATCCATCAGAAATTACGCCTCTTACTATAAATGGTACCGAAGTGGAAATAGTTCAATTTTTCAAATTTCTTGGTGTCTACTTATCTGCTGACTTGAAATGGGAAACCAATACTGATTTCATAGTTAAGAAAAGCCAGCAACGCTTATTCTTTCTGCGGAGGTTGAAGAGTTTTCGTGTTAGTCAGAACTTGTTGATTAGGTTCTATCGCGGAGTGATTGAGAGTGTCTTGACATTCGCAATCACTGTCTGGTATGGCAATATCACAATGAATGAACGGAAACGACTCAACCGGATCGTCAGTACCGCCAGTAAAATTATTGGTTGTAATCTTCCATCGCTAGACAGTCTTTACGAGGACCGTGTTCTCAAAAGTCTGTCTCCATTGTCAATGATCAGTACCACCCTGCACACAATTTGTTTCAACTTATGCGTTCTGGTGAACGTTACCGTTCAATCAAGTCAAGTTCTAATCGGTCCCTAAACAGTTTTTACCCTACAGCAATTCGCATGTTAAATGAATGTAAATCGAGTACTGTGAGAGCTCACACATCTCGTCTCTCATAGTTCCTACACTTGTACTTCTGAAGTCGGAGCTTTTATTCTAACATGTTTATTTTTAACTCTGTTTCTTTTTATTCCCTGTTTTTTTTTTGGTTTTTTTTGTTTTTTTTGTTTTTTTATCTCACTGTCTGTCCTTTTGTTTTCGCAAAACCAAGATGTATTTCATTGTATGTGCAATTGCGTATATATATGACAATAAATTATTATTATTGTACTTGGGCCTCAGCCCAAGTACATTTGTTTTCATTCCGTGGGAAAAAACTGTAAGGTATAACCATTTCTGGCTGAGACCAGGGAGGGCAAAATGTATTGGCTTCATCTTTCTTGGCATAATAAATAGCGTAATGATGTTAACTGAATGGAAGTGCTGCTCTCAGCCAGTCTTGAATAAGTGAGATGTGAATATAAATGCTTCTCTATCTGAGTTTTTGCCACAAATCTTCTGAATATAATCAAAATGTGCATCGAAATGCAACAATTAATGCACCCTCCGTTTCCTAGGCGATGGCACGACCCTTGCTACACCCACTGGACGGGCCAAAGTGGAAGGGGGGTAATTTCGGTTTGGTCGAACAGGAGGGCTCGAGACCAGAATTTAACATTTAAACTTGAAACATGTTTAATCACTGACAAGATGTGGATTAGTGTTAATCAAAGAGAAAGTTTGAAAAGGAAAGGTTTTATATCCCGGACACAATGAAAAACATTACGACTGGAAACTGTACCCCCGGTTGAGAATAGTAATGCCCACAGCGATGGAGAACACTTATCCTTGAGCTGAGAAAACCAGACCATCATTTCGAAATAGAGCTGCAGATTCGAGAAGCTCGTTAAAAATAGCTAGGTACACCCCATAAAGGGGTGGTTTCGAGTCTTGAGGGCAAATTTCGCCTCCTTCATTTAGAAATCGTACGTTTGTTTTCCAGGGGAACACATCATTTGACACAAAATTTGCATGAAAAGGGGTCGCCAGTAAGCACGTGGTCAAATCTGGCATAAGAAACAATATGAAATGTTGGGTAAAGCCAGTCCAAAATAAACTGATTTGAACTTTTGTGTTTTGTAATTTATACCACTGCAGTAACATGACTTTTTTTTGACAACATCACACAATGTAATACGTTTTGAAACTGAATACTCCGACGTATTCTGTGTCCCCTTTGCTAAAAAATACGGTATGCCGATTACCATGTAAGGAGATGATGACGTCAAGACAGATTTGTAGTGCGTTTGGTCTTGGATGGTGCACGAAGTTTTGTCGAGGTAGCTTGTGTATTTATTTCCTAAATGGGAGATATTAGGGTCGATCTAAAAGAAGGCCGAAAAATGTTATGATACTCTAAGCGAGCTGAACTCCAATGCAAATGGTTGGATAATTTGGAGGATGTCTAGACTGATCTCGTCTCATTAAGATTATTTGGCGGTCAGTATTGAATTTCAACTGCGTCACAAGTTTGCGTCGAACGGTCAACGAACGATATTTTAGAAATCTGGAGACATGGCACATCGCAGTTTTATTTTAGATTTATATTTTACAAAAGATGTAAGAAGCAATGATTTTGTTGAAAATTCTGAAAAAAATATAGGAAGATTTGATCGCGAACACATTTTCACTTGGGGGTCATCTAGCCCTGCGTACGATGCTGTGTGTTCCGCTACAGCTAACCGCCCCGCTCACCACAGCCCTGCAAAGACCCGTACGTTGGGTCGGTGACTTCAAATCCATTTTGGGACTTGACGTAAAAAGCCAAATTACTGCCGAAATTCAGCGTTCTTGGGCCCAAGTCGTATCCCAGCCTACCTCAGCTACTCGATCGCTTCCAAAAATGACAGTCTTTTATTCACTTCTCGTAAATAACCGTCGATGTCGGCAACTCTCTCGCTGGCCCTGCGTACGATGCTGTGTGTTAGCTGTAGCACATAGCATCGTACGCAGGGCTAGGGGTCAACATGGGGTCGCAGCCATGTTGCCTCAAAACTTATTTCTGTCTGCACTCAAAACTCAAAATGTCGCATATGAACCTGAAAAATCGATGTAATTTTGTCAAACTTCGGCGAAATTTCAGCCTATAGACAAAATTTCATCTAGGTAAGGTAAATTTATTGAAATTTGATCGACAAATAATCCTGAGCTTGAACGTGACAGCTCGCCTTCTCCGGGAAGTCATGCACCCGGCCAGCTGCCCATATGGCCGGGTGCATGAGATTGTTTTCAAGCGACGGCGGCAGACCGTACGGGGCTCTGGATATGAACCTACCGCCGGTGTAGCTGTAATAACTGTTGCGTTGTTTTTAATCACCATGGACGAAGTCCGAGGGGACTTATAGGTTTGGTCATGTCCGTCCGTCCGTCCGTCCGTTCACGCCTAGTACCCAACCCCATACAGATGCACGTCGATTTGTTTCACAATGCTATCAAATTTGGCCGTGTTAGAGGACTTTTTAGTTTACACCTCCATAGACTCCCATGTATAAGGCAGTTCTCCATAGACTCGCATGTATGATGCCAAGAAAAATAAAAATTTAGTTTCTCATCGTATTCATATTGCCTAAAGGATGCAGTGACACAGTTTTTTTGTCCCCACGGATAAAGTCCAGGGGGCTTATAGATTGGCTCATATCCGTCCGTGAGTCCATCAGTGAGTCCATCGGTTCACGCAGATATCTCAGACATTTTGACAAAATATCATGTGACCTTGGTGACCTTTGACCTGAAATATACATTATTGTCCATAACTCAATAACCACAAGTGCTAAACCTTTCATATTTGGTATGATGGGACACCTTATGACGCCACATATTGTACCCCATTAATTATGTGCATATCTAATTATGAGCGAGCCAATAGAGCAAGAGGTCTGATTTCTGGTACTAGTATATAGGGATAAGTTAACAATATAATTTGTTTGACAAAACTTCACGTGACCTCAATGACCTTTGACCTCAAATATACATATTTGTCCACAACTCAGTAACCACAAGTGCTACACCCTTCATATTTGGTATGAAAGGACACCTTATGACACCATATATTGTACCTCATTAATTATGTGCATATCTTATTTTGAGCGAGCCAATAGAGCTAGAGGTCTGATTTTTGGTATATAGGAATAACTTAGCAATACAATTATTATGACAAAATGTGACGTGACCTCAATGACCTTTGACCACAAATATATATATTTGTCCACAACTCAGTAACCACAAGTGCTACATCCTTCATATTTGGTATGATAAGACACCTTATGACACCACATATTGTACCTCATTAATTATGCGCATATATAATTTTGAGCGCGCCAATAGAGCTGGAGGTCTGATTTTTGGTATATAGGAATAACTTAGCAATACAATTATTTTGACAAAATGTCACGTGACCTCGATGACCTTTGACCTCAAATATATATATTTGTCCACAACTCAGTAACCACAAGGGGCCGACTCGCAGCGATTTCGAAGCTGTTATCCAATTGGGTGGCTGAATCTTACCAATATAATGAAAACAATACAAATAGACTCCCTAAGTGGCTGTGAATAGTGACAATCGACCAGTCAGATATAACCTTGCAAACACGCTGCGAGTCAGCCGACCACAAGTGCTACACCCTTCATAAATGGTATGATGGGACACCTTATGACACCACATATGGTACCTTATTAATTATGTGCATATCTAATTCTGAGCAAGCCAATAGAGCTGGATGTCCGATTTTTGGTATATAGGGATAACTATAGGGTAGAAATCTAAATATGCCCATCTAAATATTAGACATCTACCATCGAGAACAAAAGAAATTTGCTGTAATTTGAATATTTAAGGAGTTTAAGCAATTCCTGCTATAATAAAGAACCCCTGCCTCAAACTCCACAAAGTTGCTAGACATATTTTGCCGTTGTCATGCCATTGCTTCGTTTAATAACCAGTTAATCAAATGCCTCATTGACAGGAGGAAATTCAAGACCATATTTGAATAGTAGTATATATTGTCCTCAAAATTACTCTATCACGGCCCAAGTACTCATTGCCTTCAGCAATACTGCCTTGTTATTATTATTATTATATTATTATTATTCAGAAACTTAAAAACTGACTAGAAGACTTAACAATCATTTCTTCTATCATATCCACCTCCATGTAGAGCTGTTGAAGAGTTCAGTCCCCGTGCTGTGTACACCAGTGGTAAAGCCAGCAGTGCTGCTGGTCTGACAGCTGCTGTAGTCAAGGATGAGGAATCCTATGAGTTTGTCATTGAAGCTGGCGCCCTCATGCTGGCAGATAATGTAAGTCACTGCATTTAACATGGTTTTTTGCAAAAATCATGAAGTGAATTTTCTTTTGCATTTCGGCTTCAAGAGCTTCACACTTCCATGTTTTCAATAGAAGAAGAAATATTGTGTAATATTTAGGAAGTTACGTAAATCTCAAATTTATTTCACAAGAGAATGCGTCTCAATTAATGTGATTCGACTTTCAGTTTTAGGCTCACCTTAAGAACACTGGGCCCGATTGTTGATTTGAAAAGTGTAAGTTTTGTTAGGGGGCCCTTCCAGAGCTTTTGGAACCAAATGGACCACCTATGATTATGTAAACCTTTAAAACTACTCTGCGTTGAGTAAGCAAGACTGGTTCTAGGTTCAACTCCTCACACTTCAGGTATTCAATGATACATTGCTCTTACAACACAGCTTGTACCCACAGCTAGTATAAGTATTGTGTATCTTGATAAGAGAGAAAAGGGCAGTGCTTGAAGGCAAAAAAAAAGAACCACAAGAAAATATGAATCATGTCTGTGTCATACCATGGTACTATTTAAAAAATATATGGAAAGAAAGACAGTGGAGGTTTTGGAAAGGTAAAGCAAGCTTATAAGTTTGTGTTTGCTGATAAATATGGAGGAGGAGAGAAGTGAGTGTGGTAGTTAGGCCAAAGTAATTAAATTCTTTGTTTTGCGTCCCCATCCGCTTATGTTTGTAAGGTTTCATGAAAAACACACACAATGTATTTGAATAGGAAATTTTAGGACATGACCGCTTAGCTTTTCTGAACTAAAATTTTGTTACAATTTTTTATTTGCTGCAATCAATTACATTGTGTTAATTTTCTTGTGTGTGTTTTTCAGCCGCCTAGACGCGTACCTTTTCCCAGTTTGAGTGGACCGCAAAACAAAGAATTTAATTACTTTGGCGTTAGTGATTTGCACACAAAGACATCACTTTATTTCACTTGATGGATTGATTGATTGACAGGGTGTGTGCTGCATTGACGAGTTTGACAAAATGGACATCAAGGATCAGGTAGCCATTCACGAAGCCATGGAACAGCAAACCATATCTATCACAAAGGCTGGAATCAAGGTAAAGTACGGTATACGTCGACAATTTGGGTCAAGTCCTTGAAATGACCAATCAACAGGACAACCATTCATCCATTTTCTTGCCATTTGCATCTGTCATAGTTATGTGAAGTTAAATAATCAGGCATGGAATTGAAAGACTGAAACTTTTACCCAAGCTTTCCTTAAGGTAGTATGCTCCTCGAAAGTGAAAGACTTAAACTTTTGCTCTAACTTTCCTCTAGGAATCTTTCAATCATTCTCTTTCAAGAGCAAAAATAAAAATTAGGGGTCACCGTGCAAATTTTGGTACCAGAGAAACAAATTACCCAAGATTTACCGATATTAAAAATTCAAAATGACCGCCATCCCTGTGTTAACTCTATGGAGAAAAATAAAAATTTTCGAATTTCGAAAAACTAAGCCGGTGAAAAGTTTTCTTACACCAAGAGCTTTAAAATGAACCCCCACATGTGGTATATCAGAAGAGATAAGTAAAAGTTTGAGAGTCCGAATGTCTGTCCCCGAGGTGCGTTCTACCTTAAGGGAATTTACATTGGTTTGTGTTGAATCATTGGCAATACAGGAATTGAGGAGTTTCCAGCACTTAACAGGTGCAACTATCTTCTAGCGGTAATTGCAGTTAATAATATAGAAATCAACTCGATAAAAGTTGAAAAATTGTGTGGAAAGAGATCAAAACAACACACATCCAACTAACTGGCAAGAAAGCATGCATCATTTGCAAGTGTGGTTTGTGCAGATCCGGTTGTTTTTTGACTTCTGTCTGGACAATGTTTCAGCTTTCGCAGATTTCATTTCCGTGTGATCAACTGATATTACAACTTGACGATAATTACATCTGTCAGTGTCGACAACTCTTCAATTTAGTCTGTCTAGTCCCAATATTGCCAACGGTTCTATGCAAACCACTGTAAACTGCGTTGCCTTTCTGAATCATGAATAAAAGTTAGGGTTCACACTTCAAAATTTGGTACAAGAGAAACAAATTACTCAATATTTACGGACTCCTGAAATTTAAAAGGGCTGCCACCCCTGTGTTAAGTCTATGGGGATGGGGGAATAAAATTTCCTTTTTTCACAAACCTATTAAGCTGGTTAAAACTTCATTTACTCCATGAACTTCAAAATGAGCTCCCACAAGTGCCAGAGCAAGATTATTGCAAGGGGGATGAGAGTTGGAATATTTGTCCCCGAGGAGCATTCTACCTTAAAATTAACAAAGCATAACATGTTCTGTCTCATGTTTAAGAATCTCTAAAGCACTCATGCAAAAATAATTTTCTCTGCATTTTTATCGCTGAGAGAAACGTATGTATTTGGGGTTCCAATGACACGACATGACAGTGATACTTGATGACACAGTTGTGTGTCAAAGTGATCAAGGTACCTGGATTTCACAGTATGAATGAAAATCCATGAATCATGGTGTGACCTGTAAAATGTGAATTCCGCTTGAAATGATCAGATGGCAGTAGAAAACAGAAACTTATGAGGAATTCTCGGAAAGTTCTGTTCTCAAATGCAATAATAATAAATCATGCTTTGATTTTCTTTTTGCCAGGCAACTTTAAATGCCAGAACATCAATCCTGGCCGCAGCCAATCCTGTCAGCGGACGCTATGACAAATCCAAACCCCTGAAGCAAAACATCAATCTATCAGCCCCAATCATGTCCAGATTTGATCTGTTCTTCATCCTCGTCGACGAATGCAATGAGGTAGGTATTGATGCACCGTCTGCCCCATGTTGAAAATTAGTTTTGTCCTCACTGCACAGATCAAACCACTCTGTTTTGAACAGGCGTCATAGGCCAATACTGTGTCTTGAAAAAGCTTTTTGATACTTCGCTGTTTTGGTACCTCGCTATATTTTTCTCCAGTTCTTCAGTTGTACACAGGAAAATCTCTTTTGTCTCTTTGTTCCAGGTCACAGACTACGCCATCGCCAGACGCATTGTTGATTTGCATAGTCATGATGTAGCATCTGTTGAGAGAATGTACTCCATCGAAGATATGCAACGTTACATGATGTTTGCTCGTCAGTTCAGACCAAAGGTACATGTCCTGTCTTTTTTTCTACCCCTTCATGTAACTAAATGGTTTGAATTACTAGTCTATATCTATGAATATTATGCCAGCCCTTCTGACAACATTGCTGTAATCCAATATCAAGATCATGGATCAGTGCATTTGACGGCGAAGTATTCACAGTACCTGTCAACCCCTTAAGCTATTTCACTTTGGTTTGTAGATCAGCAAAGAGGCCCAGGACTTCATGGTTGAAGAATACCGCCGACTGCGTCAACGTGACACCAATGGCATAACACAGTCATCTTGGCGTATCACAGTACGCCAACTTGAAAGCATGATTCGGTTGTCTGAATCCATGGCCAGAATGTATTGCCAGGACGAGGTGAGTGCATTTTGTCAAGGAATGGTCAAAATTACTCTGCACTGTGGACATTTTAAAACTTTTTGTTTCTTGCCTTTCACAATGCGATCGTGTAGCGCTTTCTCATTTCATTGCATTTGGCTTTCAGGTCCAACCGAAACATGTGAAAGAGGCCTTCCGACTCTTGAATAAATCAATCGTCCGTGTGGAAACTCCTGTCATCAACTTTGAAGAGGAGGAAGAAGACCAACCTGTTGAGGGTATGGAATATCTGTTTATTGTTGGGGGGGTGGGGGACAGAGTTTTTGTCTGTGTGTGAATATTTGAGAAGTGTGTGAAAGGACATTTTATCATGGTGTGTTTCAGTACAGTACCTTTCTTGCATTATAGGAAGTACATGTATGTATGTGGGAGGTGGATGTTTCGGCTAGCAGATGATCTTTTGAGCCACATGCAGGGGAATATGAGATATTTCTTTGAATGCTGTTTTGAGCATATAAAAGGATCCATATATGTACATATATACTGTGGAGGATTTATATGTCTAGATTTTAAATGACTGCAGAAAAACAAGTTTACTAAGATTTTTCCATACAATGCACGTCAAACAATTTGTTTACATTGTGTACACTTCGACACTGCTTCTCATCAACATTACCTTGGTTGAACTGTTTTCTGTGGAGTGTAAATCTTCATATGACTGTTGTATACATTGCTGTAGAGTACTTTCACTGCATCTGCATTAAATTAATGTAGTCTGCACCTTGAGAGTGAAAAATAAAATCAGGAGTCACCCGCAAAGTTTGGTACTAAAGAAACAAATTACCAACTTTACTGGTACATGTATTTGGAATTCAATATGGCTGCCGTCCTTGTGTTAACTATATGAGGAAAAATAAAATTTTTGACTTTTGAAAAACTAAAACCGTGAAAATTTTCTTACTACAAGATGTTTAAATTTAGCCCCCACAAGTGGCTGATCAGAAAATAATTTTAAAACTTTTAAAACTTTTCGAGTCCCCAAGACACATTCTACATTGTACCTTAAAGTTGAGACTTACTAATCGTGACATTCATTTATTGTAGTAATGCATTATCAAATGTTACCACATGATGACATGACTGTAACTTTGTTATGCTATTTGGAAGTATTGATTGATGTGACTAAAATTTCAACAGAAAATGGAGAAGTGGAACAAATGGAGACAGATGAGGCACCCAAGTCACCAGAGAAACAAGAGAGCGAGGGTCAAAGGAAAGGACTGCGTATGACCTTTGAAGAGTACAAAACTAAAAGTAATCTACTGATTCTCTATATGAGAAAACAGGAGGAATTGCTGGAAGGTGAGATTGATGTAGATATCTCAGGTTGTCCCTTTTCACTTCAATAGTTTGGCCCAAACCTTTTGTTGTAAATGGTAGTTGTGGACCTGTCTACAGGGCAAATGGGGTGAACAGATTAACCATTTCACCATCAGGCTATGGCATTTTGAAGGGTTAGATGGACTTCTTGATATCATTATGGCACTAAAAATGTTTAGGTGCTATTGCAACTTTGCATCCACAATAGTCTGCAATAAAGTTTTCTCAGTGAACAGGCATCTAACAACACTCACTGGTAAACTTGATAATACTTATGTCCTTGAAAATGACCAACTCTTGAAAGTGAAAAATCTATCAGCCTTTTTAAACCATGTTTGTTTTTAATATGAAGTGATTGTTGGTTAGGTCATTCATGTAGAATTACATTGCTTTTTAAGGGTGATTTTTGGTATCTTTCTTGTGTGTAAAACCCTGTTGCATTGCAAAAGTACACAAAAAAGGTATTTTACACTCTACACTACCCCTGCTTCTTCCTTCATTGATGTACAATCCTATACAAGAAATTACATGACTGAAATATCAGGGAGGCTCGTCCTTGGACAGAAAAGCAGCAATTGCTCATTCTACAGATAAAAAAATATTGTTCAAATTATGTGTGTACCACATGTCCCCTAAAGCTACAATGTTTCTATGTGTACTTATGTACACTTTAGCAACTGTTCAGTCTGATGTATGCCATGATGAATAAATTTACTCCCTAGTGGACTGATAAAGTGTAAATACGTCTACTGGTATTGAAAAGTACAAATGTTAAGTGGTTGGCCCTACACTTTAAACATCATGCATGGAGACATGTAGCTTTAAACAAATGAACTCAGAATTCTCTGTTACTGTAGAAAATCTTATAAATTACATGTACTGTTGGAAGTTTCAAGAAATACAGAGATCAGTTCAAAGGAGTTCAGAAATGTTAAAAGTTTACAGCACAGTGATAGTATTCCGATAGTTATTGTATTTCAATAATAGTTTTGAGGATGGTTTCTCTGAGTTG